>NW_020454538.1:6206056-6241346 GCF_003342845.1 Nothoprocta perdicaria | reverse complement strand
CCTGCGCGCCGCGCCCGCCAATGGGCGAGCGGCCGCGCGGCGAGCGGCGCGGCGAGTGGCCAATCATCGGAGAGGGAGCGCAGGCGGGGGGTGGGACTTGCAGCTCTTCCGGGCCGCTGCAGCAGGTTAGAGTGAGAGGAAGTGTCTCCTCTCCTGGGRCGGAAGGGGCTGATGGGGGCGGGGCGTTCCCGGCCGCCATTTTGTGCCATGTGGGGGATGTCGATGCCAGTCGGGGACCGTTACCGTCTTTGGGGAATAAATGTAACGTGCGAGGTGGCAATGTGGGATATAGTGGCTTTTAACGTGAATATTTATATTTAGGTGCTGTTTGGATTAAGCACAGGCAATTTGGTGCTTGGTGGTGCTTTGTCCAAGCRGCTGTGTGTTTATCAGTCATGACTGGAAAATTTCCTACTTGTTTTTTAAAGCTTCTGGGTGAAYCTGCTGCCATTAATTCCTCTTTGGGATGCTGTGGGAAGCATCCTAGCTTTTAGGCAGTGCGGTGTGCGGTTGATGAGTAAGCCTGTGCACAGCGGTGTCCATCGTGGAGGGCTGCGTGGCCACAGCAGCAGTTCCTGCAGTATATGTGCACCCTGGAGATTCGTAATCACAAAAGGGAAAGGCCTTCACATAAAGAAATGGATAAAAGTGTTTCCAGATGGGGCCTTTCAGTGCAGGCCGCGTGAATCCTCTTCAGGGATGTGTTACGAACTCGGTGTCACCAGTTATTTTGTTGTAAGCATTTGAAAAGGAGAGGCAGGTTCACTCGGGATACAGGACTGTGCCCTATGGTCCCCATGTGATTCCCTGATAATTCAGAGATGCCTAAATGCAGCTATTACTCCATTTCTGCATGCATTTGTAACAAAGATGCAGAGATGCAAATTCCACAGTGCAAGTTCAGTAGACCGTGTTATTTTTTAAGTGTACAATTAAAATATTATTAAATAAAAAAGTAAGTTATAGAAGAAATACTTCGCTTCCCCCATGAGGACCCTGCAGAAGCTAGGGCCTTACTCATTTAAGTCAAGCTTTGGCCTGTGTACATACAGTTTTCAGCAAGGCTGTTACTTGGTAGAGTTTGTGCTGGGCATCTTCCTGCAGGATAAGTGTGAGGGGCCCGGGGCCTGCTTGCCTGACAAGTGTTACATTCCAAGGAATTGCACTTGGATGTGGATTTACATGGATGTGGATTTCTTCTTTTGCCTTCTGAGAAGATCTGGAGGAGGCCGAACAATACCAGCATACACTGCTGAGTTAAGGGACGGTAGTTCTAAGATCAGAATGAGCAGGTGGTTTTGCATTTATTCCTATTTTTATTTATTYAATGTTAGTGATCACTGCTTGGTGGCACAGCACTGATACTTGTAAAACAAACAGCTCTGTGAAGCACAAAGCAAAGAAAAAGAGTAAGTGGCACATGTTAGTCTTGCTATACTGCTCTCATTATCCATCTGCTGCTTCCTGTCAGAGAGGTAGGCCATAAATTCCATGTTCCATGAACAACAGCAACAATAACAAAAAAAAGATGTTTAGAGTCTATAAAAATGCAGATAATATYGTAGTGGAATCAGAGAAAACAGGGAGAAAAATGAGGGTCCTAGAGGAAGATATGAGCAGAAGCCATGAAGAAGTGAGATGGAGAAGGAAAGCAGCTCTTCACCTGCGATGTTTCCTGGGGAGAAGGTTATTTGGTACAAAATACAGGCACCTTTGCATGGAGGTTTGTTCACTCCCTGCTGCACCCACCTCTACAAGTTGTTTTGTTCAGTGKTGGGTAACAGTGCCAGGGTGAGTGGAATGGCTGCGTGGAAGAGCTGGGACTGGGAATTTGTGTAAGGCCTTCCCGTTGGTGTTGGGACCTCTTTGCCCCCAACGGGAGCTCGGCCGCTTTCTGCAAGCAGAGTTACACTCCCCTGTGCGATTTTATCAGCCTCAAAGGCTGTCAAGAAAAACCTACAGCTGGCACAGGTGCTGGTGGCCCGGGACAGAGAAGCAGATGCAGCACCACAGGAAGGGTTATGTGTGACCATAYGGGCTTGTTTGCTCTGTGCGTGGCCACGTCCTTCCTTGGCGGCCTGGGAACCAAGAGCCTGTTTCTCTGGGCACCGCACAGTGCAAAGTGAGGCAAATCCACCCGCAGGTGCCTTACATTTGCCCTTAAAATATAAAACTGTACCTACCCAAGAAGGGCTTTCGAACTCCCATCCTGACTTTTGCAGCCTGTTTTGCTTTGCATGCAGTGCCATCTTGTGGCTTGATTTTTCTTTATTCATTTTGTTTTTTTAATACTCAGCTACTGAGTGGTCAGTGCCTGTTGCCTGACCCGCTTAGGTCAGAGGTAACAGGAAGAAACGTCTTCTTGAATAGGCCCCTCACTATCACACACTCGTTTGCTCTTAACATAAACGCTCACCCGAAATCCCCAAATGGCTGCGAATGAAACTAACCACTCATTAGTAKGATAGAGAATCGGGAGCTCTGGATTCAACTCTCTGTTTCTCCAGTGCTTCCCGCTGCGGCCTTGTGCAATTATTTGGCCTTGTTTCCACGTTTCTGTAGCTACAAATTAAGAGTCRCAATCTTTCTGTGCCTTACAAGATAGTTGCTTAGAGAGCCCAGGGGAATTTCTGTGCTATTCTGAAAATTCCAAATGTCAGATGGAAAATAAGTCTCTTTTTTATTATTAATATTGCACTTRTAGTAAAGAAGCTTGTACTCCTCTGAGATGAACAAAAATGACATGTATGCAAGATTTGTGCTTGAAAAGTTTAATTAAAATTTAAGATATTTTTATTTCTCTGATGGAGGCAGTAGTTCTGTCTCCTGATGCTACAGCATAATTCATTGATTTTCAACCAGCAAAATGAATGATATTAGATTTGTATTTCAAATATTAACTGCAACAGTATTATTAATATTTTGAGGCTGGAAGCAAAAGGGTACCTTATCTTTTCTAATGGGATATGTTATATGTCATTCTAATCAAAACCTAATATTGAACTATGGTGAACGAAAAATACCAGAATATCTTTGTAACTGTGACCTTTCAAGCCAGTTATCAGGAAGTAACCAWATCAAATTTAAAAATGTTATTTTAGCTGCAGGAACGTTACTGAACTATTCAGCAGTGAAGACAAAATTATTATTCACATTTGCACCCTTTAGAAAAAATTGCACATAAGGCCATTTGCCCTTAATATGCTGCAGTCTGTAGGAAGGTGTCTGTTGTAAAGCGGAWGGGCAGATGCTTGTGTAAAGAAAAATAAAAATGATTTCCTCTAAAAGGATTACTGAGACTGAGGGTCACCTGCACCCTTGATCCCCTGTAGACTGAGGGCAGTAAAGTCTGTAGATAGTTACCTGGATCCAGAAATGCTAAATCCCATCTGGAGAAATGTAAGGGTGTGGGTGAGAGCCCTTTATTTTGAGCACTATGAAGATAGTGGCTCTGTATGCACAGAATTTTCATGCAAGCTTTTTCAAAGAAATATCTTCCATGAGRGAATGTGTAGGATCAGCTTTCTGCCTAGTTTTTCCATGAATCTGGCAGGAAATCAGGATACAAAGTACGATTTCTTATTATGCGGAGGACGGTCTGGCTCTTGTAGCTTTTGCTAACTAATTTGAAAGGTACATTTGGTAACCGTCTTGCTGCCGGGAGTGGGTTGTGTCTGTGCTGGAAATCTGATGTTATAGCCACAGGGCTCTAAAGAGAGCTAATTAGGGCAATTTAGAATAACAAAAGTTCTGTTCCTAAAGGACATTGAAGAGATGGTGCCCCGAAGCAGCAGGCTGCAATTGCAGGGAAAATTTATTAAAATGCTCCCTGATAAGTCATCAGGATTTACAAATCTCGCTGTCTATTATGGTTTGCTGTTAGTCCTCATGCAATCAGAGGTATTTTTAAATGTGCTATACCGTTCCTGGGGATATAAAAATGGGAAAACCATGTCTGTCGGTCATCATCTGCCTTCTATTAAGGGAAGCTGCWAGTTCCCAGTCAGAACCAAGTTTTCCAAGGCACAAAGACAATTCTGCGTTGTGCAGATGTGACTTTCTGCCTCGAGACAGTATTACTGGCCCTCGAGGGAAGGGTTTTCAAATTGATCGTGATTCTCATGAACTCTTAGTGTGGTGCCATTGATTTTCTTAATATTTTTCTTAAAAATAAATGGTTGTCTTTCAGCTTGCCAGAAGAACTTAGAACAAGGGGAGCACTTTTGAACTTAGAGCAAYGGGAGCTCAGCTGTGTTGGCTGGGTTTGCCCCTTCCCCTTGGTTACATTTGCTGTCCCTCTCCTCTGTTCTGTATCAAGAACAACAACATGGGAATGATGTTATGATGTTCAGGGCCACATTCTTCTTTCATTCTTATTTTTTMTTTAAAGTTTGATGAATTGGTAGCCGTGGGTCCATTTTTGCTGCTGCTGTGCACGGGCAATGCCTGTTAGTCCAAGGGATTGCTGCACAGTGRAACATCCAAACCAGGTGCAGGCAAATGGGCTGCCAGCAGCGCCAGGAAAGCCCGAGGCCAGGCTCCTTACTGCTAAAGGCTTGTGCACATATTTCTCTCTTGCTTTTTACCTATTTCTTCTGGAGACTGACAGCGTGTTGAGCTGTGCAGTTCCTTGGGCTGATGCAATTTTTGGTGCTCTCATTCACAGCTCAGCTTCATAAGCTTGCCGTCCCTTGTTCCCTAAACTGCCTAACAAATGGTGTTATGCAGGGATACTGAGGAGCTGTGAGTGCAGGAAGCATAAAGCAAAATTGAAGAAGGGTATTCTTTTTTGCTGTTATTTAGCTCCTGTACAAACCAACTAGGGGCTTTTAATTGTGCTTCTGTGCCTTTTAAATGAGTGGTGAATGTTCCTCTGAGATCCTGGCTGTGCTCTATTTGATTCTACTCCAGTGGGGTCCATTTTGGGGGATCTGGCCAGAATGGGGACAGTTAAGGAGTGGAGGGAATGGAAATGGAGGGAATAGAAAGCTTCCAAAAACCTAATTTCTGCTTAGATAAAGTCTGCCAAATGTCCTTTCGGTGTTTTTACATACAAGTTACAATCCATGAACCTGGACTTAAACCTTTCCTTAGCCTAGTGCTTCATATTTATTCACTTGCTACAGGTTTTTGCAAGGTCCTGACTTCAGCTCCCTGATAAGAACTTATGTGATCCTTCAAGTTAGACCTCTGAAGCCTGGAGGCCTTCACATTTCCCTCAGAATCAGCTGGGTTTTGCCACTGATAGCTGTGTTAAAACCCTAGATTTTGGTGTTTACTTGAATGCAACACCTGTGCCAGACAGGTCCAGACAGATCTGAATGAGATACCTTGTTTGATGTTCCCAGTTAATGAAATAATTAGTGCTAGATTTATTGTTCACTCTCAGTGATTAATGGGGCTGCATCTCACAAACACAAGTTTTTGTTTTTATTCCTGCCAGGAGAACATCGTGTAAGTTCTTGGTATCCGCGTGYGCCCTTGTCTGCTGCTTCTGAATGGTCCTTATCGAGCAGGACATCTGCACACCTTTTGGTGCAGCTTTTTGGAAAGCCGGAGCTCCTCTAAGTTTGCAATACTCATCACCCAAAACATTATCCCTGCTGTTTAAAAGGTCATCTCTGCTTTATGAGTCACGTCAAATTGATGTATTGTTAATCATTCGGAAACTGTTGAATATTATTGTTTCAGCACTGTGAATACTCTTGTGCTGGATGTTTTGATCCTGTAGCGTGAGAAAGGGAAGCTGCTTCCAAGCTATCCATTGAGCAGGATTTTCACTGCTGTCCCTTAAACTACATAACCTTTCTGCTGATTTGAGCTCCCATGGCCACTCGCTGCGTTGTCTGGTTCTGTTCTCTCTGGACAAGCTACTTCTTGCCCTGAGAGCCATTTTTTGGTCTTTTGGATTTGCCCAGCTTCTACTATCCTTTCCTCTTTTATCTTGCACTGTGCACTATCCATCATCCTGCCTGCTCCGGTTAGCAGTGGAATTTGGTGCATTTCTGCAGTCTCTGCTTGCTCAGACTCTTACTCAGATGTTGTTCAAGTTCTCCTTGCCCAACACYTAATCATTCTTTGTGGTCAAGGACATCTTCACCTTTTTTGATACTAAATCTTCATTCAACTGTATACATTCCTGGAGATGCTCAGGATAATAAGGACAATTTATAATTATATATGGGCTGGGATCAGGTGTTAAGGTAGAGATATTTCTGCCCCCTCATGGCTGCTTTCAGTTCATCCATGTTACTGAACCAAGCATTTGAAAGACCTTACTGCTTTTATCTGGCTACTGCTGTCCTAGTTTATTAAACTTGCTTTCTTTGCTTGCTCAATTTGTATTTTAAATCTATTTTTTAATGTCATTTTGATAGCGTCTTTATAAATATGCTTATTACTTTTGTGTGACTCACCAGGTGCCTTGTCTGACAAGGTCGTAGTAAATAAAATCATTGTCATTCTATAGCTCTTAAAATCCACTTTCTTCTTGTGAACAAGGCTTGCAAGTTTGAAAGAGCTAAGGAAAAGAAAGGCAATAGTTAGCACCTTAGCAATAGGGTGATCTTGCAGAAAATGGGATAAATACAGAGATTTTGGKTTTTTTTTTTAAATTCTGTTGCAGTTATAAGCTATTAGTGTTTAACCGTTCGTATTATGTATATGATGCATGTAAGCCAAAGGATGGAGCTCTGCTGTTCTGACAGTAATGTCTGCYTTGTGGGGCTCTTCTACTCGAGCTGACTTTGAAGAAGTTGGACTCTGATAGTAGTGTGGAAGTAGCCAGGAGTTCTGTATATGCCAGAAATCCGGCCTGGGTGTCATGGTAAATTAACTCCTGCTAATTACCTCTGAGCTGTTTGTGCCCCTGGAAAGCAACTGGTGCCTGGGGCAGCTTGTACCTCGCAGAGCTTTGTACAGCCCTGCAGCCACTAGCATGACTGTCTGCAAGTTGATTCTACATGTTTTTTTCCTGTGATTTTGAAAAGAAGGAATTGTTCTAGACTGTTGGCTGTTGCCTTTTGGTAACAGTTGTAAAGACCTTTGTACAACACCAGGTGTGTAAGAGGTGTATGAAGGAGAACTTGGGACTTCTGAGCTCATTTAGAGAGCCATAAAATTAGGTGCTGTGCTTGCTGGGAGAGGAGCATGTGACAAGACTCATAAGGCTCTGTTCTCATTCTTCTCATGCTTCTCCACGTTACRAGTAACTTTCAGAGCCAGCATTTCAGCGCAACCCCTGGCTAAACTATGCAGTTTTGTAAGCAGTTGGCCAGCACAGCTTCAGGCAATGCTAAGCAAGAGTACAGCGCGGGAAATAGCTATGCATTAATGGCAAAATCCTTGTTGTTCCTCCTGGTTTGTGAGGAATGCATTACTAATTGGGGCCATTTCTCAAGCAGCAAACAAATATAATCTGAATCTAATCTGTATTTTTGCACATGAGTGTTTTGTTCTGAAGATATACTGCTCATTTGCAGTTCCAGAAAATTTGTAGTATTCTGAGCCCTGAAAAACTATATTTTATGGGAGATTGTATATTTCATGTTTTTTATTTGATATGTTTCATTGTTTGTTTAGATGAAATTCTGTAGATAACAAATCTGTAGATAAATCTGTAACCTGTAAGCTTGTTTCTGTAGAACTGGCTAAGTGCAGGGGCTGTCAGTAWCTGTGTATCCTCTAGAGAATGTGGTGCTGCACTGTGAAATCTCATTCTGGTTAGAGGCTTTCTGGAGTGTCATTACTAGAATTTTATTTATTTTATTTCTTTCTCAAAGGGAAATGATTTGGAGTAGAGAAGTTGAGAGGACATGCAGTTTGAGATAGAAGTTTCCCGTTTGAGCCTGGAAACAGCCATATCACATTAAGTGATGATGTTCGTGGTCTGCTTAGCTCTTGGCAAAATTGTTCTTGCCCTTCCCATTCTGCCTTCCCCGCTCAGCAGGGCCACCAGGGCCACCGTGCTGCTTCTCGGCGTGTCCTGCCCGGCTCCTCTCATCCGCTTTGCTCCACGTTTGTTCTGTACTTCTTGCCTGCTATCCAGCCTGCTCTTTCTGGAGATAAGTCCAGATAAGTAATTTCAGTCTTCTGACCCTTCTGATTTGGGCTCTGTATTCTGAAGTGACCAGAAATCTGAGGGCCACATAAGTTGGGGGGGGGGGGGCACTTCAGTGAAGACTTCATACACCCTAGCAGAAATTCAGCTGTTCCTTTTCCAGTGGGATTTGTGACGTGCCAAATGCTCACTGTTTGTTCTTTATATTTCTTGAGCTCTCTAGTGTACGTTGGTGACAGAGATGAAAGTATATGTGTGTACGGTAAGCACAAATATGTATAAAGGACACATTAACTTGGTGTCAGGATACTAGCCTGTCTGTTTGACTTGCCTCTCAGTGTGTATCACAGACTGAACTGAACACCTAAAATACATGTTCAATCACTTATTAAGCACCTCGTACTAGCAACAGCAATACAGATATCACCATACTATAGTTTATATCTCTTCTCAGTCACATCAGGGTTTGTGTATTTGTTCCCACTTGTTAAAAAAGATTACTGTTCATTTATTTATATAATTAAACCATAAATGCTTATGAGGTGCTCTGATACATTGGAAATAAAACTCATCATGTTTAACAGTAAATGTTGCCTTTTGCTTCATAGAAATGGCATATGGTGAACAGCAGATTGGAAAGATCTTCTGTTATTTTTCTGAAGTTCTGCAGTGAAAGGAACATACTTGTGAAAATATTTAAGTAATATATTCCTCTTATGCTCTAGCTTCTGTAGTTCTGTAACTGCCTTTGAAAATCAATAAAAACAGATCAGATCTTAGGTATTCTGTGCTTGGCCAGGACGGCAAGCCATTTCCCCACATCTGTTTGTGCTGGGAAAAACAAGCTATTTGTGGGGGAAAAACATCACTGCTTATAAAAGTCCTGTATAAAACATGGTTTGTGAGGTTTTGAAATCTTTCTCCTCTAGCTCAAGAAGAGCAGGAATTATAGGATTTTTTTTTTTTTACACTATTCTGAGAATATTTCTATTTTTTAACACTAACTGGCATCAGGAGCAAAAAAAAATATGTGTATATATGTGTGCGAACCATACTGAATATTCCACCTCTGATGTTTTATTCTTATTAACAGGACAGMGATTACAGGTGAAAGAGTTTAACTGCAGTGAAGTTCTCATTTTTATCACAGAGCTACTTTGTCCTTGCAGCAGCTTTCATGAACCCGGCAGTGCAAGGTGAGTGGCCTGTCTGATTCCACTGCTGTTCTAGCAGAAACTGCGCTCCCAGTGCAGTTTCCTTCGAGCACCTCTCCTTTGAGTTGCACACACACACGYACACACTCCATGAATGAGCAGATAAAACTGTTTTCTGTGACCTGTTACCTCCAAAACATGGACCGTTCATGGTGGTGTGCTGAAGATAACTGCCCATGGTGCATGGCAGAGGGTTGTACTCGTGAGCTCTTTATTCACAGCTGGGTAGCAGCAGCGAAAGCCCCCTCTTGATGAACCAGTTAGTAGGGATCATTCGTAGGAAGGTGTTGGGCCAAATCCCTTGCATTTCACATGCCAGTGGGAAGCTTTGGGAAGAGAGAACATTTCTCACGTGGTGATATCGGTGAGAGGTGACCAGAGGCTTTCTTAATGTGTTCTCACTCTTACCGCTTGCCAAGATGGGTGTTTTTGGAGACACTGTTSTTGCTCACTCTGGCCTCACATGCTGTGGAGGTGATTTTTGTTCCTCGATGGTGCAGTTGCACATCTGTGTGGGTAATTTCACAGGAGAAMTGATGAATTAAAGGGAAAACCCTCACACTGTGTTTACCTCTGCAACTGTTTGTGTGACTAGGGACACATTGGATAGGGGAGCACAACGATTTAAACCTGTGGCTTTTAGGTAGCCTGTGCAATGTTGTAAATGTTGCTTCAGAGGAAGGTTGCTGTTCTGCATAGTRTAACTTAGTCTGCAGTTTTCCATTCCATGAAGGGATTAGGCAAAAGCTTTCATAGAAAGAATGTGGGGTTACTACCCAGGAGATGCAGAACTTTGGTATCTCCATAGGAGGCACCAAGAAGCACAGGGTTCTTTGGTTTTATGTTTTTACTAAATAAGTTTCTCTTGTGGTTTCAAAATGTTTCTATGCTTATAAAAAACAATCAGTGATACAAAATAAAATTAGAAGGGGGGCATCTTTCTGAAGTTTCTATTGTAATGAAATAAAATCCTTGGAAAGAAGTAGAGGAAATAAGGTTTACACAGAAATAGGACCAAACTAAAATTTGACACATAGCTTCTATTTTGATAATTATCCATTTTCTCCCTCTTGGGCCGTATAACCCCAATTTAAGTCCACCATCAGCTGAATATTTGTATTTCGCTCCCATCATTTCATATTCAAACCTACCTTGTATTGACATGCAGATCTGGGTTTTTAATAGGCTGATTTTTTTTTTATCTTTCCTTGGAAATACTGAATGTCCAGAAATGCGTATTCATTTTTTGTCTGATTTTTATTTATTTTTAATGGATGCTCTCATCAGGAGCGTGTGTATGATACAGGTTGCCATGGTAAGTATGAATTTTTTATTAACATTGTAAATATTAATTCAAAATATGGGAAGCTGGAAGCTGAGATGCTAACACTGCATGGGAGATTTTCCTGCTCCTGARGTGATAGAAATTATATAGAGGGCATAAAAACGTGAAAGGCGACTTATCATGGAGAGAAGGAAGGGCAGTGATAACTCAGCAGCTAAGGATGAGGAAGTGGAGGGTACTGGGCCTGTGAAGCAAAGGCAATAGAAGGTCAGGCATAAGCTGCTGAAAGTTAGCACTGGAGATGACATGCATCTAAAGTTCAGATTTTAAACTCCTTACATTTCAGAACCTTTTACAGTCAGTATTTCAGATTAGARTATGACCAATTTTCTCAGCTGAATCCGATATGAAAAAGAGAGTGTGAAGAGACATTAGTGGCTTTGAGGTGGGGAGGGTACTTTTATTCATAAAGTGCAGGGCTAGGGGGCCCCCAAAGTTTTAGTTAAGACTTTATGATCATGAGTTTATTAACTAACTTGCTGTGCTAATGGAAACGAGTCATTTTAGGTAGATTTTTGAAAACCTGAGCTCCCCAGTTTTCCTTGAGCTCAGTGGAATCTACCTGTTTGGGAGCTCTTCAAAACATGCCTCTTTAGGTATCTGCTATCACAAAATTCTTGTTTTTCAGTTTTTGTTGTTAGTTTATTTGTAAAATGAGACTGATGCTTCTTTCTTTCCTTAAGGATGAAGAAACAAGTATTTTTGGATTAGTGTTGGTTGCCTGAGTTTTGTCAAGCTGATCATTTTATTGCTGTTGAGTTACACTTGTAGCGTTAATGGAGCTTTTGGCAGATAAAGGCATATTTACTGAAATACATACATCTCTGGCATATTTTCAGGATTTATTTATGAGTAATTTTGTTTCTCCAAAGTATTTCAGAAACATGAATTATGTTGTTTTCTTGTGTCTTGCAGTGACAGCTAAAAATAATCCTTCAGTGGCTTTAATCATACGAAACTTAAGCATCCCTAAAATACATTTGGATGAAACTAACCCTTCTGCTAGCAGGCACGTGTGTGTTGCTCATTAGTCAACAGAACTGCAGCCTTGTAGCCAAAGTCTGAGGTGAGTTATTTCAAATACAACTAAAGCAGTTCAGATCAGGGATGCCTTTAAGCTGAGGTATCTGCTGAAAATATGCCCAGCCTGGGCCTTGCATGTTCCATACTGCTCTATATGTATATACATATAGCCAGTTTGGCTGTATGTGGCTTGAGCAATATCTGTGCTGTTAACAGCCAAGCTGGGATATTAGTTCGTGTTGAATCAGGGCTACCCGTGCCTGGTCTGGCACGTGCGCTGTGCTCTGGGTGCCCACTGAGCCTTGGATCTTCCACATGACAAAGCTCTGCTGCTTTTTTAGTTTGAATGGGTATTAACATGTCAAAAATACATATGCCGAGCAAATCTAGTTTTGAGAAGAGGCTTGGTTAGACTCCTTGGTGGTTTTTACTTACCCACTTAAGACTCTTGGCTGCATCCCATTTCCTTGAGAAGCCCCAGCAGCTGGAAGCCCCTGAGAGATGTGCTCCCCCCGAAGCCACGTCCCTGTTGTGCTGTGGCGGCTCTCACAGACACCTCTGTGCTGTGGGCGAGCTAGGGAGCTGGTTGGTAAGAAGCAGATGAAGCAGAGAAATAGGCCTGGAAGAGGCTTGTGGCTCTTTCAGCCCTGTTGTATGCTGCAGAGCTGCCTGGGGGTCAGGGGCTGTAGTGTCAAGAGCTTTGGTTTTGATCTCAGCAATACTAGTTTTGAAAATCCCTAAGTAGGAATACAGCTCTTCATGAAGGGTCCTTGGCATACGCCTGTATATGTGCACTGTACTGTATTTCATTGCTCTTAAGCTATTGGAAGGAAATTCAGTCAGTGACTCTGTTCACCTCATTTGTTTGCTCAGACAACCTGTGAGTAAACTCACCCTGATGGAGAAATTTTCTCTGCATAAYCTGCAATTTCTGGTGAATTTCTATTAATTTGTGAAGCCCCTAGAGTTACAGCAGGGCATTGATTGTCACTGTGGGTTCCCTTTTGGAGCAGGAAGTTATGAGTGGTCTTGCCCTAGGACTTTGACTCGTGTTTGATGCTGTCAGCGAAGAGTGATTATAAAACGTTACATGCTGAAAGGTGCTGTCGTTTGGCTGATATGTTAAATTGAGGTCGCATCTGCCAATGGCCCTCTTAAAAATCACTTCCRTGTCTTGTCAGACGTTCCATTTCCCAGTGAAATTAATTCTAAAATTCAAGGACTGTGTCTGAGATATTGCCGAGCGCACAGTAGTGGCTCTGTTTGCCCTGTGTTCATTGCGCTGCTGGTATTTCACTTGCTATTTTTGTCAGGACTTACATTATAAAACTCAATTTTACTCCGTTCTGTATCACAAAGCAGCATATGTCATGCTAACTCCACTGGGCAGAGTAAGATTACTGCCCGAAATCTTATATCATCTTGTGATATATGTGCACACAAGATTACTTAGAAAATAACTTGTCACCCCTGTAGACTCTTCATGGCTGCTGGAAAAAAAAACACTCCACACTGAAGGTCACATATATATATATATAGGTGTAGGTGTATATATATATATATATATATACAGACACACAGAGTATATATACATACTGTTTTAATGGTTCTGTTCACCCTGTGCTAGAGCAGCGCCTCTAGAAGAATGACGGGAGACTGAACATTTCATGTTTTAAAGGAAAGCTTTCTGATCCCTCTGTTTAAAGGCCTGAAGTTTCTCGTATTAAAAAGCAGCAGAACTTTGTAGCTGCATTATTTCATGCAAATAAAAGCAGTCCTCAGCTGCTCTTGTCATCTCACACTGCTAGGGCTCTGAATGTGTCACGAGTGTTGCTGTAGAGCACATGTTACAGTGACTGCAGTGTTGTATTTGACACTTACAGATTCTTAATTCCTTGGTTTAAATCTGTGGGACATTGGGACATTTTTTTTTCTTTTTCTTTCTTTTTTTTTTAAAACAGATAAACAGTTCAAACAGTTCAGTGTCTCTGAGTCTTTCAGACGAGATTTTTAAAAGCAGTTTCTTTGTATAGGCTGAAGATTTTACAACCCAACAGGGCTTAGGAAAGCTGGTTTGGGGTGCATTTTACACCTTTATACCCCTTTTCTTTGCGCTGTGTGCCGCACGTATCTGCTTTTCTCATTGAGGAGTGATGCATTTCATAGTAATTTCTGAGGGAAGAAGGTTTCCCTTCTGATACYCATGAAAAATCCTTTAGATTTTCCTGAGTTACAATATTTTGAAATAGAACCTTTGCTGTTAGAGTCCTGTGTACTTGARCCTGTGGCCTGAAAGCCCAGGTCGTTCTGTTGATCCTCAGTATCCGGGACTGAAGTGGTCGATGCTGCAGCCTCCTTGCTCGCCTCCACTCCGTTACTTTTGGGTTTGCTCATTCACTATRTATCCAGATCTAAAATTGGACTTGGCTGCATGATGCTGGTGGATTTCTTGTCTTAAAAAGTTTCACAAAGCCATTAAATATCTTATCTCTACAGGACTGATTTATTAAGATGCCTCAACACTGCAGTCTGCTTTTGTCAGTACACAAAAATCATGCAGTAAGTGAGCTGACATCTGAGAGACCCACATTTAGTGTTTCACAAGGTTGTGTTCTGGCTTTGTGTTGAATGATTTTAACTACTCCAGCGATATCTTACAACATAAAAATGTTATAGAGGACTCAGTTCTACTGTACTGTTTGTAGTCCTGAGATCAAGGAACAGTCTCAACAAAGCTAAACTCAACATTAATTATAGATGTGGATAAAGGTCACTATTAAATTCTTATCCCTATTTCTAAATTTTTTAAAAAAGCATAGAATATGTGAAGTTTAGTGMCAATGATTTGTGTAAAAGGGTGGCACTGAACCAATGTCTTTAAATCAGTGGCAGAGGATGTACAGACAGAATGTGGGTAGACTTCGTGTCTAGAAGGAGCATTCAGTGCCACAAGATGCTCTTGTGGGGAAGTTAGCCCACCCGCTTGCAGGGCATCGTGTTGGAAGTGTGCTGTTACACACGTTACACACATGTACAGTGTGTGTTTCACATGTGTAGTGTGTTACACAYGTGTATAGTGCAGAGCGAGCCAGAGTAGCTGCAGGTGGCCTTAGGCTGCCAAGTCTCCCCCAAAGCAGGCCGGGGCACTTGCACCTTCTGCCTTTTTGTCTCTCTGCTGTCTCTGGTGCACAGGTAGTAACTTCCTGCCAAGGTATCACAACAGGCAGCCTTGGGGCAGTTGGACCTTAAGCTGCTGCAGACACCTGAGGAACATCTAATTATATGTGTTAGATTTGTACCATTGAATGTAAAGTCATATAAATAGCCATTTCTGATTTTTTTTTGATTCTTTAAATATAGAAACTCTGATGAAATGACTGAAGCAAGTGTCTAATACACTAAAAGTGACCAGAATGCCCAGTAAGGACCTATGGCAAAGAAACCAAGGGTTTAAAATTCCATATGGATAATGAGAAGGGAATGTTACACAGAGTGACACCCTGCAGTTCTTWAATGCAGTAGGTTCTGAAAGCAGGTTTTGTATGTACTTACAATTTTTCCAGGAAATAGTTCAGTCAAGTTGTATTTATGTTAAAATACCACCTTGTTTAACTTACTAAGCTGAGTACTGCAGTGTTTTTTCAGTGTTCCTCCTCTCTCCAAACTTCTGTCCTTGAAGTAATACTGATGGATTTGGTTTTGGTTGTCAAGCATTTGGTTGTTAACTATATTTCAGGATGTTTTCTAGAGGRAAGTTGTCTTTATGACTCCATCAGAACCCATGACATCCAATTGTAATGTTGGTTTTGTGCTTGCTGATCTTGATTCCTCCTTCATTTTACTCCAGTGCTCAGTGCAAGCAGTGGCTCAGTCTAACACATATTGAAGGCAGGAGGAATGTTCTCTTGGTAGGTAGTAGTTGGAGTTCTCAAAGGAAAAACAACTTTGAGATCAGAATCTGTTGTCTGGTTTCCTTTCTACCATTTTAAGTGTCTTTCCTGGCTTTTTTTGTGAACCCAGTAGAGATTTGAGGGTGCCRTCTTTGAGTCTACAACGGGAGGGGAAGGAGCAGATAGAGTTTTTCCTGTTTCTGGTCCAACTAAAAGCATGTTTGATTATAGTGTTCTTCTATATGATGCCGTAGAAAAGATCTGGCACTTAATAACTGTTTTTCTAAAGCTGTATACTTTGGCTGTAAATAGCATTTCAGGTGGAAAATTGGCACAGCAGGTGTCAGCTCGTGAGTCTCTGAATTCTTCCTTCCTCCATTGCTGAATAAAGTAAAAGAAACATTTTAAGGGTTTTGTGGTTTCATGGGCCACTAGGTTTTTCCTTGGTTTTGTTACTCTCGTTTTCCTTCCCATTCAGCCTTCTGCAAATTTCTTAAATGAATGTCTGCAGAAATGCAGAAAGAGAGGACTGAGTTAATACAGGTTGGGCAGCGTTAACTCAGCCCCCGAGGAGGTTATGGAGCAGGTCCTCCTGAAAGTCACTTTCAAGGCATATAAAGAGTAAAGGGTAATTGGAAGCAGTCAGCATGGATTTACCAGGACAAATTATTCCTGGTCAGATTATTACCAGCTAGAATGAAAGGACTGGCCTTGTGGATGAAGGAGTAGTGGTGGATGCTGTTCTTGTAAACTTTAGCAAGGCTCCTGTACCATCCTTCTTGCTAAGTTGGGGGGATATAGACTGGATAGTGGATGAAAAACTGGACTGTTGGATTGAAAGCTCAGTGCTCAGTGCCTGCTACAAGTGATGTTCCGGAGGTCAATATATGTATATTCTTTTAGGTCTTGGGTGACTGCTTAAGGCAGCTCTCCCCCTGGTTTCCACAAGTGTACAAATCCTTAGAGGTGTCACAGAGCTCAGTTAGTGCCTCAAGGGCAGCGTAGTCAGCATGTGGGTCACTGAACAGCCCTCTGAGCTGGCTGCTGGGCTGGGTCATGCTGCTAACTTGCTAATCTGCGGGGCGCTCTATCTCGTTGCCCACTCTCATCTTCTCCTTAGTTAGCCTGTAGACTTCTTGGAAGTCAGGAAGTGGCTTCTTGTTCCATGTCCAGCATCCAGCGTGCCGGGACCTCATACTGGCTGAGGCTGTAAATGCTGGGTTTTGTAATGCACCATCTGAGATGACCCACACTACAGAAATATGCAGTATTACAGCTGGCCTTTCCTCCGACAATAATAGCTGTGTGACATGGAGGGAAAATGAATAACCCCTTTGCTCCCAGGAAGGGCCTTGAGTAAACTGGTGTTCCGAATTGCGGCTCTGTGAYGGTGGCTGCAGCCTGGACTTGAGCTTGGGTAGTCTGGGAGGCTGAGGACAATTGTGGCAATCCATGTAGTGAGATGGGCAGAGGAATCTGTGCACTGTGAGACTCTCTTGTCCCCGACCCTCCTCTCCAGATGAAAATAAGCCCATTTGGGGCCAAAATCCTTCTGCAGTTCTGGTTCCCATTATGTGGCTGCTATCAAGCAGCAGAAGAGCAGCTATAAAACACGCTCCCCAGCCAGGAGCAAATTAACTCGCTTGTGGAGGAGAAGCCACAGGTGCCACAGGTGATTTAGTAGCTCTCTGCTCTTATTTCTTCTGGGGCTCTGCACATGGGGGTACTTAGGGCTTGATAGAGGTGCTCTAGCAATCTTAAATGCCTGTAGTTGCTCCCACACGTGATGGGAGTCACATTGATTCTTGACCTTGCTGAACCACACTGATCCTTTTCCTTGGGAAAGGGAACTGTGAACTGTGTTTGCTGGTTCCTTTTTCCTTCCAAAAGTCTAGATCTGAAAGTTCCTGGAGTTCCCAAAGAAAAGGATTCTTAGGTACTGAGGGTATAAAATTAATTTAAATGAATATAAAGCAATTGGTAGGGAAAGAAATAAGGAAAATAGTGGAATGTTCTTGATGCAAACAGTTTTTATGATGGCCAGTGGTATGGTGTAATTTCAGAAGATGAGCTTAAGTCCTTTTGAAGTTAATGGGCTATTATTTTAGTATCTCGAATAAATACATTAAAGATGTCACTCTGATCAGAAATTTTCTGGACAGGTAATTCTTGACTGGGAATAGCCCTGGTGAAACTGCTGTGCAGCTTCATGCTGAATGGAAAGTAGATTCTGAGCTTTTTTAAACCTCTTTATCAAAGACAGCACTGCTGGTGATTAAGCATTCTTTTGGCTGGTTTAGTCTGTTTTGGAATATGTTAGCTGCTCTGCAGAGTGACAAATAGAAAACAGTTAAAAAAGGGAAGACTTAGATATAACATAATCTGTGAAATTTCCTCTTTCATTGAAACACTCTTATAATAACATAGCCTTTTGTTGACTGGAAATGAAAATAGCCCTAAACCATAATATACCTCTGTAACACTTAGCTGGGCTTCTTGGAGTAGTTCCAGTACTTCTTGGAGTATTTTATATGATAAAATARAGGGTGAGTTTGTGTTCGTGAGCTGATTTCTCCCGTGGAAGGCATATTTCGGTGAAACACAGGGAAAAATAATTTTGAGGAAGTTGCTGTGGAATTTCCCTCCCTTTYTGCAAGTTATTCTGTGACAGTGGTGATCCAGGACACTTAAGTCTATGCCAATGTAGTAGTAATATAAGCCAGAAAGATCAGCTGAGCTCTAGGTCTCACACATAGGCTGCCATCACAGCTCCGTTAACTGTAGCACAGCGAATGCTGAGTCCTGCACACATGTCTTTTGGTACTGTGATTTTAAAAGAAACTTCAAAGTTTAGTTTTTTTTAAGGATTTTGTAGGTTTACTTTAATAATGTTATAGAGTTAATTTGTTCATCTGCAGCATAAAAATAGAAGTGAAGTATGAATCTTTCCTCAAGGTTATTGTCCAGGTACCTTTAGAGGTCCTTCCTTCTAGTTCATTGGCATTTGTGGCATTGAAAGTCGGATTTGAAAGCGGGTGTTGACTCTTGTGTCCTTAATAGGACACAGGACACAATTTCAGTGGAAGATGGTCCAGGACTAAGGGTCTGGATTGGATGGATTTGATGGATTTATGAGCTTTGAGATCAACTCTAAATTATTACACTTGCCTTTACTTCCCTGTGCAAATTTTCTTGAACATGGTCCTGAACTTTGGTGCCAAATAGCATAGCTGCGTCCTGCTGATCAGCTGCTGTGCCTGCTCCATATGTTTGCGTGTGATTTCTGTGCATCCTGTAACTTTTTTTGGCTAAGGAATTGCAGGTGTTAGTGATGTTTACTGTAAAGTGCTTTAAAGTCCACATAGGAATGGTGTAGGAAAAGTGCAAAGCTGTAATTTCCAGGCAAATTCCAGGTAAATCGGGCGTTGAACCTTCAACCCTTAGCAGCTTCCTTATCATTACTCAGCATTATGAAAAAATATAAATAAAATAATGATATATGACCAGACGTATTAAAAATGCATTTTGTTATTAAGCAGCCCRTAAAGAACATACTGTAATATCAATTACTAGCTTCAGCAGATTTGAGAAATGGGGAGTTCAGGATACATGAAAGCTAATAGGCACCGATGGCACAGGCATTGATTTCCTAAGACCATAGGAGTCGAAGATGGGAATTGCTATTGCAGCGATGCCCTGGGTAATTGAGCATCAAGTGCTGCAGTGCTATTCCTGTAGGTAAGGGAAGAGGCACCCCTCTTTGGGGCCGTTCCAAATTAATGGCTTTAGTACTTCCTCTTTTATGCTTGGTTCTTTTATAGGAGAGCTGTAAGTACCTCATCTGGACTTGAAAGCACTTGGCATCTCGCAGGACGGGAGTTGTGCCTGCCCAGGCTTGCTGCGTTTAATTGAATTGTATCATCTCCTTCCCTGTTACTCACTCCAGGTATCTCAAGGGGAACAGAGTGAGAGAAAAAGAGAAAAGAGATAGTGTCAGGAGACTATAATAGCAGAGAGGAGGAACTAATTTAAGCTGCTTTGAAGCGTGCTCTCTGTGAGCAGCCTGGCCAGGTGAGTGGCAGGGGCTTCGCCGTGGAAGGGACCGCAGGGAGCCGGGCTCTCCTTGCAGCGCGTGACGTGCGCCTCGACGGTGCCTCTGCAGTGGGGTTCATAACCCAGGGAATGGCAGGTGGGCAGGGCCCGGCCCATAAAGCCTCAGGAGCCTCAGAACTTATAGCGAGGGCCATACATACTCTTGATATAGGACTTGATGGGTGTCTGGGTGAAGGCAAATGAGCTCTTAGGCTGTCAGAGGTTGCTCATAATCACTGCCTTTTAACTACCCATTAAACCTCGTAGTGGCGTCATTGGCTGTAAAACCTAAGTCTTATGACTGTACCATCCTTCTAACATGATGGAGCCATTCAACCTTTATAAAATATTTATAAATGAAACCTTATAATAAGTRTAGCCTATATTGTGTGCCTTTGGATTCCATTCTGGTTTTCCATTCGCTGCTTACCGGGCAAGGCACTGTTGCTTCCCTGTATTCCCCCATCTGCCTTTGTGTAAGAAAACAGGATTTTCCTTAGCTCAATATCCCCTCCTGCTTATGTGGAATTGTGCAAATGTGTTTAATTTTGTAAAAAAAATGTTTAAGTTTATCCATTTGTTGTCAGTCTTCTTAAGGATCAAGCTACCGATTTTATGGAAGTCGTTAAGTTTCCTTTGGTGTTCTAAGCTAGGACTTGGCAACTTCTGCAAGTGTAGAAAAGTATTTCTTTTATTTTGGCTTTTGCAAGTAGTTCCGTTTAATGATTATTTAATTCTGAGTTAGGAAACTGATCTGTGCAGAATAAGTAGAACAATTTGTTTTTACTTTCCAGGATATTCATAGAAGCAAGGACTATCTACTAATAGATCTACTAATTAAAAACTTGGAGACAGTAGCTATAAGGAGTAGTCAATTGAGTGTGTTAATTCTAGTTTATTAGTTTTTAAACAGAAAATGTGATTTGACAACCRTTTTTCTACAGGTATACAGCAGATGGAAGATTTTTAATTTTACTTATGAAATAGCTCCAAATGCTGTGATGCAGGTGAGCTACAATTTTTATTCTAATTCAGTTTGACATAAATTACACAAAACACATTTGGTAAGGAAGAAAGATGTTATTCACAAGGGGCCTGATTCGAAGAGCCTGAAGAATGCAAATAATTGTATGTTGACTCAGTAAGTTCTTTAATTCAGTTTGGTTAGTGATGAGAACATAGCAATGTACACCACGAGTGAAAGCAAACTAATTAAAGAACACAAATGCAGAACAGAAGTAATCATTATTTAAATGAAAGTTTTCTACATGGTAATTCAAATTATCATCAAAATTTGTTGTCACCAGCATGGCTGGAAAAGGTGAAATAAAGATTTTGGTTACTCAGAGCRAGCGACTTACCTTCATTTACTCCTTGCAGAGTCTCATGTTCCAGGACAGACCTGTCAGTGACTGCATGGGAAACACAAGGAAGATTTTGCAGGAGACTAATGGCCTTGGTTTTAGTATTTTTTTTCAGTGGGTAGAGGCTGATTCAGCAGCTACAGCCGAATTGAAATGTTAACTTAACTCTGCAGGAGGTCGAATGCGTTCCGGCATCTCATGCAGTAGTGTCATGTTTAGTCTGCCTGCAGCTGCAGATGCTCCTTTGCCTTTCTAGTTTCTTTCTCGCTACTGATACAATTTCTCTGTATTTATAACTATAAGAAGATAAAAATAAAATGACCACTCCAAGGAAACTGAGCCAACAAAAGCAGTTTACCTTTGGATATGAACTTAATGCAGAAACAGCAACAACTAAACTCTCAGAAGACCGTTAATTTATACTGAAAAGGCAGAGTGCTGTTATAATTGCAACGCTTCTAAATCTTGTGTTGTTATTTCAGGTTGTTCTCAATGGGTTTAAATGGTAGGTGATGAATAAGATATTGATTGGTGGTTTCGGATGACAGATGCTTCTAAATCTGAACAAACATAACTAATATGAAATTCAAATCATGATCAAACAAAAATTAATATGGATTTCTTATTTTGTTGCTTTTAATAAGCACAGATGTCTTGCCACTGGCTAGGGCTCTGTCAGGCCTCACTGCATCGTTTTTTGCGGGCTCAGACATAAAGGTGTAGGRTTCTTTATATGTGTTTTGCATGCACAGTGAAACAGATTTTGATTCAGGCATAACTGGGGTTGATTTCCTGGAATGGCACTTGTTCTAATGTCAAAAATTGTGACTCTTWGCTGGTTTAGTATCATGTGCATTTGGTAAACTGGGGCCAGAAGGGRCCTGTTCACCGGTGAATCACGTCCCCTGCTATTCCGAGTGATTTAATCCTACGGCCGCTTCCGCAGGCTGATCCAGTTCTGTACCTCCCACTGCGTTAGAGTGGGTGAGAAAGATAAAAGAGCTGATACTGCTTGTTATCTTCTGCCATGTTACTGAAGGTGAATAATGGCCTAACCTAAAGGAAGTATGAGCTTAGCGAGCTGTGTGAATACAGGAATTGCAGTGTAAGACAAAATCTGGATATCTAGTCTGGTGTCCAGGCCAGCTCATGCTGCGCACRCAGCATTGAGCTGTCTCAGTACCGGCCTTCACAGCCCTGCGTCGATCACCTTATTCATCCTCAGAACCCGCCTGGATGCCACCCCGGGCCCCATGATCCAGGTATCCCTAYTGGGGCAGGGAGTTGGACCGGATGATCTCTGGAGGTCCCTTCCAACCTCAACCATTCTGTGTTTCTGTGACCAATGTCCTCTGCCTCTCCTGGGGGGCCTGCAGAGGACTGGAGCTTCACAGATTTTACCGCCTRCCAGACCTGGGAGGAGTTTCTGCAGCCACGAGCTGAGGTAGCCACRGAAGAAGTGGAATTAGGAAGAAGTGGGATTAGTAAGACTAACAGGAATCTATTATCAGAGAGACCTTCCTCCCACAGTTCCATTTGTGCCATTCTGTCTTCCGTCCTGTCTGCCCAGATTCACCCTCGTGCTTCCTCAGACACTGGCTCATTTCATCTCACCGAGTCCCACCTCACAACCTGCCACTGCCCTTAGTTTGTCTGTGTCATAGGCTTAGGACGGAGGCAAGGATGAAGCCTTTGAGCTGCCATTCCACATCCTTCCCGTCACTCCCGATGAATTCYGCCAGTTCAGGAATCCTGCTCCTTCCCTTTCCTCACTGAAGTAACAAAATGCATTATGGGGGGCACTACAACTAAGCTCGACGCTTTTGCCTTTCATATAATAATTTATTGGGACCCCGATGTTGACATGGCTGACGTGTTTAACATCTTGCAGAAGCAAATACTATTTTGTGAAGTTAATGGGAACAGGGCATTATTCTGGTAGTTGTCTGGCTGGTTTGATAATGCCATCTGAATGCAATGGAAAATGACACGTAAATAATTTAATTTCACATGCCTGTGTTGTTATTTTGTCAATATTACTCTATATCTGAATATAACTTTGTAGAGGTACTTGAAAAGTGTACTTGCTGCTGCTCTCTCCKTCTATAATTAAGCTTCTTTTAATTWAAAAAAATAAAATGATAATACAAACAGAGTGAGGCGATATAAATGGAGCACTGTATCTCAATAGCCACTAACAGATGCTTAGGGAAAAATAAAAGAAACAGAGCAAGTAAAGAATAGTAAAGAATAGTACTGGTGCCATCCAGTCTTTCTGTAAATGGTCGTTCAGGGACTTTCATACCTGGACGCTGACTCTGTCCCTTGATGTTCAGAGACCTCAATGCACTATTACCTCTCTCTAATCTCCTTATGCTTTTGGCTTCCCTGACAGAACTGGAGTTTAATTATGCTAAGAAGTGTTTGTTTTGTTTTCTGTGCTTCAGGACTGCTCCTTGCTGGGCTCCTGAGCTGCTGCTCTTGTTACCGCAACTGGTCCGTGTTTACTTTGTCCCTCCAGGTTATTTCATCCCTTTTCAAGGCCTGAGAGTCTTAACTAGAGTCTCCTCGTGCTCCTGTTGTTGGTACTTCTGATCGTTGGTGTTGCCTTTCCCTCTTCTAGTTCTGCCACGTACTTGCTGAGATGAGAGGATCAGTGCTTTGCATAGCATGTAATTCCTTTGCTGCCTACTCTCTTTCTGACTCCTGCACTCCTAAATTACTTGAAACAGGAATGTTCAAAGCAATGGAGACTGGGAGAGTAGSAAGCTTGTAACTTCCTACTAGAAGTGGAAGCTTGTAGCTTCAACTTACTGTGGAAGCTTGTAGCTTCCACTTACTGTGGAAGTTAAAGCCAATGAGGGATGTGTGACAAGAGAGGTGGAGCAGAGCTGTGAGCTGTAAGATGYGGAGGCAGCCGCAGTGCCATTAAAAGTAGAGAGAGGTTTGAGTCTAACCCTAAAGGCCTGAAAAGTGACRAGAAAGGAGAAGTCCCCATGTTTATAATGGGCCGAATCAAACCTTTGAGTTGGGTACCATTAATGTCGTCGTTTAAGTGAAGCTATAAAAAGTTTCTGCTTGTGGCTCCAGCAATAAAAACACCAAATACACCCTAACATCTGTAACAAGCACTCCTTATCACAGCACTGCATGTGTGTCTTATTGTGCACGAAGTTGTACCTGTGACGTGGGGAAAGTTCTTACAGATAGCTGAATCAGCTGCTTAAACAAAAGTACAAAATATTCCACTATCAGCAAGCTTTTACCTTTCTCCTTGTATTTTTATAGTGCTGTTAACATAGGGCATTATCTTAGATGTATCTATACAACATGTAAAGGTTTTGAAGAATAATGTGGAGTGGAAGGAGTACTTCAGAATCATTTTCAAATGGTCCAGTGAAGTGGGCCCTGGCAGGGCAGCCYGAATCCCATCCAAAAGGGTAACAGAGCGGGAAGAAGCAGACAAGCAAAGGGACGGGGAGCTAAGGGATTAGACAAGCCTAAAGAGGAGAGAAGTGGAAAAAAAGATGCAAATTGGGCTGGAATTAGTACGGTATATGTGAAGGACTGCAACTTGAAATGGGTAAAGGGAATATGTGCTTGAAAAAGGGTCGTGGAAGAGCTGAACCAGAGGTTTTGTTCTAGACAAGTGGCATCCATGTAGCTAGGGGCCCTTTGTTGTTTTGGTTTCAAAATAAGCCTTACAGCCATACAAAATAGGGCTGGCCAAGGGCATGGTTTCAAACCAGGAGCAATGAAAGCATTCTTGCCAAAATGTGCTCAACTAGTCCTAAAATCCTACRTGTGGATTTGTAGTCACCAGAGGTACTCTGTTCCAATTGGTGGCTGTTCCTGTTAGAAAATCTTTCCTGGTGTCTCACTTAGTATTTGCTTTGGACCCTTCACTCATTGAAGGCCTGAAAGAAGTGGTGTAGGAAACYGCAGTACGGAACTACCGAGGAAGCACGAGGAGACCATAGCAAGGAGACCACAGCAAGGGAAACACAGAGGTGCCAGCTTTCAGGCCAGGGTTTGGGTATTTTTTCTGGTATCCTAGATAGCCAGAGACCACTCACAAATGTGTAAACCCTCCATAGTAAGCATAGATAAAAATCCCTGCTTGAAAAGGAGAACACATCTGAGAGAAATCCAGACCTGCCCTGCTTATTGATACCAATGAGATTCTTAGGAGGCTGCTCTCCTGTTCCCAGTGACACCATGGGTTTTGATTTGGCCTGTTCAAGTGATTGTGTGAGTGTTACCAAGCAGCTGAATAGGGTGATAGCCTGGGCCAAAAGTCTTTGATATGGTGAGAGAAGAGTTATCTCAATGAAAAATGTTTGAGATGTAGGATCAGGGCAATCTTGAACGACTCTGAGAACTCCATTGCAATCAGTATGAAGGACTAAGGTAAAATCTCGAATAGAGGAAGCCAATAATGTAAATTCATCTGGGATGGGGAAATCATTTTGGGCAACCTGATTTTTAATTGCTTGGATACAATAAGTTTGTGGACAGGATGTGAGCGTGGAGCACTGTGGTAGGTTCTAGCAGGGATTGTAACTGGATTTGCAGTTATAAATAAGCATGGCAGGGGAGGGAGGAGCATTTCAGAGAAGATGGAGAAAGGTGGGAAGAGGAGGAAGAGGGTGGGAGTTGGTGATGATGGTGGAGATTGACAAGTGTTAGAGTAATGCCAASATGATGAACTTGACTCGTCCATTGTAAAGAACAAGGAGAAGATGGACTGTGAGGAGAAGGAAGGAGGAGGTCTGGTTTGGGGCAAGGCTGGTGCTGCAGAGCATCAGTTAGTGACCTTAGATCAGAGTAAGTCTGGAAAGGCTGAGTTGGGAGCGAACCCAGGGATCTTTGGTTTGTTAAGTGATACTGAGAAATTCTGGACAAGCAGCCCTGCCGGTAACATTCCCATTGCATAAAGGCAGACATGGAAATGCAGCCTGGAGGGAGGAGCTCTTGTCGTGGGTCAGTTCTAGCTTGAATGTGCTTAGCCTGACTAAGCTCTTCCCAGTGTTTTTCTAGGACTAGCCAGGTGTCTCGTTCTGTGTTCCTGAGGGTCTGGCAGGATGGGTGTTCACACACTGTGGTAGGTGAGTGAGCTTCTCTGCGGTGCTCCTGAGGGCCCTGGCTGTGCTCAGCTCCCTGACACGTGTGGGGTTTGGAACAACTGTTGACTTCAAAAGGGATACGAAATTTGATGGGGTCTGCTCTACTTGTAGGTGATTGGAAACACCGCTATTATGTAGTTTTGATTAGCTCAGACAATGCACGGAGCGAGCAAGTGTTAGACATAAATATTAATCATACAGTAGTGCCTCTTACAGGCGCTCTGCTTTCTGATCATGAGCCAGAAGTGCAGGTGTGCTGATGAGGAAGGTTTTGGCAGCAAGAGCTAAGCCTTTCTTCCTGGCACACCTGCCCGTGCTTGGAAAATGAATATGTACAGCAAAAGCACTTCAGAAATATATTGTCCATGTATTCCCCAAGCAAACACTTGTGAGACAGACACAGATACATAAAAGGAGCAGTTGCTGTTCAGAGAAGTGTCAAGGATTGGTGTTGCACAGGAGCTGGTGTGATCTGTTCATGCTCATCAGGACATAAACTCATAGGAGGATTTTGATAACCTGCAGAGTTTGGCCCTGGCTTCATSGACTGCTGCTCTAGGATTATCTGCAAAGCCTCATCCAGCTTCACTGAAGTCAGTGACAATGTTCTCATCTCATCCTTAATGGGCCTCTTGGCAACAATTCGTTAGATTGAGGTTCACAGATAGGAATTTCCAATTCAAATCTTTGCAAAAACTGTTTTTTTTTTTTTTTTTTTTTTTTTTGGTTTGTTAGGGGAAACATTCAAATGCTCAATTCCACTCGTCTATCCTCTGCTAACAGTTTTCTTTTTATTTTATTGTGTTTTTATGATTTTGTAACACTCAAAATTACAGGGTCAAAATATTAGAAGTAAGTTGTATGCTACCTTGAGGTTATAGTTGCATAGTTGATAATCTACATGGTTTATAATCTTGTGTCTTCAAATGCCAAATCTGGCACTGGCAGTCTCATTTTTTCTAGGAACCCTACTTTGAACAGCACTGTTGCACTGTATCCTTGAAGGTATCAGTCCAGAATGAAGCAGGAATTTGAGAAATGCACCTCTGGAAAAGAATGAAGTCAAAGGGGGATTTCACATTCTTTGAAAGCTCTGAAAGATTGGAAGTGCTTCAGGTCATTTACAAGGCAGGAGTAACCCGTAAACTTTTCTAAAGAGAGGCTGAATCCTTGTCCCCCAGGAGCTTGGGATGCAGCAGGTGAGGACGCTCAGCTCCTTGTGGTGATGCCGGTTGCCTCGGGAAGGGTTTGCTGCAGCGGCTGCTCGGGTCTCAGCTGTGTAAAGCAGCGCGAGCAGAGCGTGAGCAGAGGGCCTCCGAAGTGTCGCTGGGCACGGCTGGGCGAGCCGCTTCACAGCAGCTTCATTACCTCTGTTAGCAGTACAAGGGAATGTAGTTTAACGTGTAAAACTCAGTGAAACCACAAACACACAATGAGGATGGGGAATATTGGTAGAAGTATTTAAAGTGAATATTYGTGAAGAGAAGGACTGTTCAGAGGGACTGCAGGATTTTCCAGCTAATTGGAAATAGTGGAATTGAGTCGGAAAACTAACTATTAGAAAACAAGGTCTCATTTGCAGCGTGGCTYTAATGGAATCAATCTTGCACCTTGTAACTAGAGAACTTAAGCTGATTTAGGGCATACAGCTATCTGGAAAAAAAGACTCTCTAAGCTTGGTTTCTGTGCACTGTGGAAAGTCTAATGTTCAGGAAGAGCCGTTTATAACTGGAGGGGAAGTGAGTGAGGGGCTGCAGCCGCTGGGACGCAGTGCAGCCTGGCGTGCCGGGGCGGGRGGCTGCGAGGRGCAGCTCYGCTTTGCTTGGCTTCCCTGTTCCTGGTAATCCTGGGATCCCTGTGGCCCTGGGGTTCGGAACCTGCTATCCAAAGCTTCCCGCCCTCACAGGACTAAGTAGCTGCTCCTTGTAACTGCTGCAAAGGATACCCAGGCTAGGCTGGGGTCTTGGCGTGGATAAACCTTTAAGGTAAGTGTGAAATAAMAAGTTCAGGTGACAGATGCCACAGCCTTTGGTGGGGCATCAGGAGGAACAACATCTGGCGTTGATACTTCTCCTTTGAAATGCTAATGCTGAGGGAATGCAAAGGACACAAAATCAGCGTGTTCTCCCTCTTTGACCCTTTYAAATACACAGAAGCGTTTGGTCTCAGTGCATGCAAAGGAAGCTGCCCGTGAACTGGTGACTCTGCTGGMGAGCTTCAAGTTAGACGTACGCTCAAGTTCTGCTGAGTTGTGAGCCTTGGCACAGCACCTTGCCGTATTTCTCTTCCTTGTCATTGCAGTCAGTAATGTATTCAACATATTTTCCATAATTTATAACCCGGCTGTGACAAGCACTGTATCAAGCGCTGCTGTAGTGACTGGTGATTGATGGAGCTAATGAAGTCCGGAGGCCGCGTGCCGTACGCAGCGGATTCACAGGCGGTTCTGCTGTGCGTTACCAGAGATCAGGGCTGACTGGGTTAATGGCTTAAACACCCCAGGGTTTTAGTTTTACTGAGCAGGGGCTCCGTAACACCCACCCCCGGAGGAGCAACAGGCCCAGAGGAGAGCCCAGAAAATGAGGGGGCTTGGAAGACGAGTTGTAGGAATAAACCAAGGACGGAGAGAGTTCTGCATCAAGCCAGCTGCAACGGAGCATCTTCAGTGATATCATTTCTGCTGACAGCAGGGACCCCATGAGAAGTATATTTTTTCCACCCCAAAACAGCAGATTTGTTTCCTGTGATGCAGTTCCACGCAGGCTGAAGTTATAAGAGCGCTGCTGGAAAATTGCAAGAACGATGATTTACTCCTGGGTTGAAAGCTGAGCAAGGGAGAACACGCGAACAGTGCACTGTAGGCACAAAGGGTGATTATTTTTGCCACGTGAAACAGTTTTAAAATTCTGGGAGAAAAAGTAATTTTTGACAGTATGGTGCAGGCATTTTAGGTCTTATAAAAATAGCCAGGGAAAGAGTGTTTGTTTGTCAGCAACTGCTGTCTTTGCTCTGTCATTCAGGGCTCTCTTATAGCTTTTCTTGAAAAAGATARTTATGTTTATTGATGGGTGAATTTACATTATTATAGTGGACTGAAGCTGCAGAATGTTTACAGTAACTGAAACAAATCTGAGACCCAACTGTACTTTCCTGAGAAAGTTGTCTGGGGGAAAAGATTCCCTTTCATTCCATTTATTTGATTGGATTTTTTTTYCCCCCACTTGCATTGTTTTAAATATTTTGGAAGGTAGCTCCAAAATTGCTTTTCTGGGTGCTGGACTCTGAATTGTAGATGTAATTAGAGGGAAGTGTGGGATTCCAGCAATAGCTTTGCCACTAAAATATATAATGAGCTTCCATTTCTTTGACACTTTTTACAATATAAATGATGCCAATTCAGATTCTTTATGATCTTTCATAAGCCTTAAGCACTCTTGCTTTGTTAAGGTTTTCTCATGTTCATCCTCTAAATTTCTTCTAAAACAATCGTAAAAACAAACAGACTCTGAAGAGACCTTTAACTGAGCGTTTTTTCTTAAAAATTATTTCCAAGCTACCAGATCTGACTGAGAAAAAATCGAATCTGTAATCTAATGATCACCACAAGCTTTCTTAGTTGAACAGGTAAGAGAAGGACAAGGATGGTGGGAAGAACATGTTAGGACTTTGTGTTAGGAYAGTATTGCCCCCAAAAGCCTAAATATTAAAATGTCAGAGTTTCTTAGAAATGGTAATACTAAAATAAAATTCTTGACTTCACTTTCTTTGTTTTACAGTTTCTTGGGTCTAGAGGATGAATTTAATCTCTGTTTTCAGACTATCTTTGAAAACACGGGGCCTATCAAGATTCCTAAATGCTAAAACTTAGATTTTCTTGCAGTTTCCTTATACCAAGAGCTGTCACCAAAATAACGTCTTTAACAGTTGCTGTGTAAGCAGGAAATTTTATATATTGTTTCCTGTAGGTAGATATTTACTCTTACTTACCTCTTACACGGTGCCTATTCCCAGTTTCCAAGTGAGAGATGCAGCAGGCATATGGAAAATGCATATATGTTTCCCGGTAAACTTCTGTGCTTTTTGGTAATCCCAAGAAAATTGACACAGTCCCAACACCAGATCTGTAAAGGCAGGTTGATCTTCTAAAGCGTTTGGGTCCTTATTGATCTTGGTGGATGCCAACCTGCCTCTTCCAAAGCTTTCCCTCAGTCAAGAATCTGGATCAGCAGGAACTTCAGGCTAGACTCCCGTTATTTGCAATTGAGGAGAAGAAAAACAAAAAGGAGCATTGCTTTGCTTTTGGATATTTGTTTCATAGTGTGTTATTATAAGAGGTACTGATAAGGGAATTAATATCGCTCTGTTCAAAATTGCTTGATTCTAGCAATCGAAAATGGCTTGATTAGTAAGCAAAATTGCTTGATTCTAGTTTGGTTCTTTCAAAGTTAGTTAAATTATCATGTTTATAGGATAATATTAAAAGGTGCTTCTTAGCTTTGAAAAATGATGTCTTGATATAAATTGTCTGGCTTGGTGCATGCTGTTCTGCACAAAGCAAGATGTTAAAATGTTCTGAAATACATTCATTTTTTGTTCTTGTTTTAGGTGCTCCAAGGCAGAATGAAAASTATATAAAGGAAAGAAATATTTAAATATAGAAATCAGAATTAATAAGGGGAGCCCTGGAAAGTGTGAAGTTCTTAGTATTCCCCCAACTTGTGGCTCCAAAGCTGTCAAGTCTTTTACTTTGGCAAAATGTCTGCCTTTGTTTTTCATGAAAAATAGCTTCTAGGAGAGGAATTTGCTCCCGATTTCTCTTTTATGTTTCTATTACTGTAATTTTTACCATTACTCTTTTGGGGCTTTTTTTCTGGAAAATATGCTTCTCCGAAATGTGTCCTGGTCAGGGGCTCTGGCATCTAATACGACAAAWTTTTCACAGCTCTATGTTACTTCCAGTAACTTGCTATTTCAGGGGGAAAAAAAATGCTGTTCTTTATCCATTCATCTAGGCCAGGAAGATTGCAAACAAACCAGGAAAAATGACATGAAACAGAATAAGACAACTCAGAAAAAACTGCCACCTAAAAGAAATTCATGTGCTATCTGGTTGAATTATTTAAAGCAGCTACCCCTGAAGGTTGTTACTTTAAGTAAATCTGTTTCACAGATTGAAAATAGTGTGGTCTTCTATGGTGCCTTGGTTGAATCTGTCGTCTCCTACATAAAAATCTCTTTAGTTTTTCYGGGTTTGGCTTTGAAACAGCTCCTGCCATATCTGCAAAGAAGCAATGCTTATAGCAAACTGGATTTGAGTTTTGTCTTAGCTGTGAGACAAAATGTAGGAARCCCAATGGGAAACTTGTAGCAAAATCCCCAAATCCTTCCCCAAAGCTTTAAACAGGCACAGGAGACTGCACAGTTTGTGCCCAGTCGGTACCAACTTAACAGTATTTTAGAAGTAGCAAGAACTGCCTACCTGTAGCTGTATGAAGCAAAATAGAAACCTGAGTGAGAATTACACCCTTTGTACCACATTCGACTTTACCTGGGATTTTCTAACTGATGGAAGAGGAAATTTTAGGGGCTTTTAGGAAGAGGAAGTTTTAGGGGCAATTTTAGCTTGTATTTATTGTCAGTGTGTTTTGTAAGTGACACTGATTTTACTACCTTTTTTTTTCTCTCTTTCAGTTTATGAGCTAGAACGAGAGAAAATTACAGTGTATGTTTACCTGTTTATTAGTGAAATCGCTGTGAAGCGCTGAGCTGTTCATATTAAGCCCTAGCTCCTTTCACGGCATTAATGAGAGCTGCAGATGCTCCAAGGGGCAGGTTTTAGCCTACCCAAGGGGCAGGGGGTTGAGGGGCTCCGTTAGAGGTTGCTGGCCCTTGTGAAGGTGGGTGGTTGTGCCAGGGGTTCTGCATAAGCACTGCTTCCTGGCTTGATTTGGGGAGAATTATAAGCTCACTCTGCAGGTTAGTCCGTCCTTCATGGAGCCTACATGGCCACTGACACCTCTGACTCCACAGCTGCCCACGGAGTCAAGTTTTGTTTTGCCGGTGACGAGAATTTCTTCCCTTTAATTAGGCTGTTTCTGCAGGTACCAGAGATTGCTGCTGCCAGTGACACATCACGAACTAATGAAGAGCAAATCAATCTAACGCCTGCCTGAGTTTACTGCTGGGTCAAGTGAAACAGCTCTTGGGAAAAGGGGTAAGGCAACTAGATTGGTTGATGACAGAAAGGTGGGTGGTTTTTTTTTTTTTTTTTTTTTTTGGTAATTGTATTAATACAAATAGAATTTGTTTAGGAGCCTGAGGCCTGAGAGACTTGACTAAATAGCAACTTTGCTACCTGCCAGAATGGAAGCCGGCGGATGACATTCTGTATAATAATTTACATTTAACATTGAAGAAAGCTTTTATTTATTTATTTTGTTAATTAGGTAGTAAGGCAAGAAAGCTTTGCCACTTATTAATTTGTTAGCTTATATTTTTGGCCAGTGTGAGTAATGAGGGCATTCTGGAGTCGGGCTTTTGGGTAAAACCCTTGTGAGATTAAGCTGTTTTCATGCATGAGGGTTTTATCAACAGCCCTGCAGGTCACTGTGCTCCAGTGGTATTCCTAATATAAGCGCAGTGTACATGGAAATGAGTTTGTATCTAACAAGTAGAATAATGTATCCCAAACACATCTTGATACATTGTTTTAATTCACACAAAAGACAGGTCARCAATTTGTGGGAGACTTGTTTCAAAGTTACTCTTTTTTTTCGCAGTTTTTTTGCATCTGTAGCCATCTTTTTCTGTCAAGCTAGGAAAGCTGTGAGTATAAACCACAGAGGAGTCTATTATCAGGGCTTTTAAGTTGCAAGGGTACTTTTTGAGTTCCAATAAAAAAGGAATATTAACAGTGCCTCTTGATTTCTGCCTGAGCACACGTGCAGCTTTCTGTAACACCTTCAGTGTTTGATCGGAAATGAACCTAGTAAAAGTTAAGTGGTTAATTGAAGCCCATCTAATCTTAATCTAATTTGACAGTCAATAAAAAATGTGGATAGACTTTATTAGTATAGCACTAATAATTCGGCAATTAATTAGTATAGTACTAATAATTTTGCCATTAACAGGAAGAAAATGATCTTGGCATTACAGGACGCTAATTCTTTTTCAAGCTTTTTCTGTTCCTGTTCTGGGACTTGAGCTCAGATACTGAATCTGATATTAGATTATGTGTCTGTGTGTATTTACTGAGATAAGGTTTATAGGAAAGATAAGATGATAGAAATTAAAAAAACACAAACTTTATTTTAGGAACTTGGTCTAAGCTAAACTTTTGGGCAATCCTTCAAGTCTCAATTAGGTAAATTTTTATCACTGGGAAGATTCTTGGCTYCTTAGAGGTGGTCCTATATCTTGCTTAGCTTTCTAGGCAAAGTAGCACTCATTGTTAATTAGCTTCCTCCCTTAGTCATGTTAACGAACCTACAGAGAGTCAGCGGCAATCTGGTTTCTTCTACCATTTGTGCGTCAGCTGGAATAACCACAATAGCAAAAAAATATAATTAATTGTTTTGGTCATGCTTTGAACTTGAAGTGTGATATTTCAGTTGCCCTCTGTATTCTGGATGTTTCTGTGAGGCAGGATCACCCTTCCCTTCCTTCCTTTGTACAGCACCCAGCACAGCAGCATCCTCATCYGTGATGTGGTCCCCCAAGTTTGGACAAAGCAAGAATATGGTAAGAGCAAAGTCAGCTACAGAACTGTGAGTGAAATTAATTGGATTTAGATGATGATTTTTGGTAAAAGTTCTCCCTATCCATCCTGTGAATGTCTGTTGCATGGACAGACATGGTGCAGATAATTCTTACAACWTAGCCCACACGTCTGTCTTGCTCATGATCCTCTCCAGATCAGGAGCTTGACTCTCGGGAAGCGTCACGTTAGCATCCCTTCGGGCTGCTCCCCGCGAGCCCTCGCGCTCGGGGCCGCACCACCGTGCTGTGCGGTTGTGCCCTCCAGCCACAGCGGTGAATGCAGGACGGGTAAGCAGCCCAAAGGCCTGACCCTACGAATTTAGGTGAGGTATCAGCTTTTGTACACTAGCTTGGGTCGCTCAGGCCTTCCCATCTCTTCTGCATATTTTTAGGTTATTACACAAATATCGAGCATTTTTCACACTTCCGCAGGAGATGGGCCATGATGCCGCACTCAGGATTATTCACTTCTGGTACGTGGCAGATAGCCCTTGGTGCTGGCTGACGGACCTGGGGCACTGCAGGGTCTTCTGAGCGACTCAGCTTTGTGTTTTCTCCYGTTCCCTTCGCAGAGGCACCGAAGATGGAAGGTAACAGGCACAAGACGCAAATGTTCCCCAGGCTGGAGCTGCCTCCTGTCTGCACCCCGAAGAATGTGTCCAAATGGTAATGACTCCAATTAGCATTTTAGCACCGAGCGTCACTAATGCCAGTTTGCAAGAGTCGGGAGGGGAGGGGTGTGTGTGAGTTGTCTGGAAAAAGAACTTTCTGCCCACAAAAAAACAGGTGTATTTCCCCTTGTAAGGCTAGTCTCTCACAGGGAGAAGACACCGTAAGCTTTTAAAACTGTTTCAGTTCCTATAGGCATCTTCCTATAGCTTCCCCCAAAACTTTTAAACTGTGAGTTTTGACTTCAGAAATTAATAAGATTTGTAAGGAAAAAAATGCATTTTTTTTTTTAATGAACAGGTACAGTATTTTGGTATTTAGTTTCTTACGCAGCCTCTTGAAGGGTCCCAGCGGCTCCTCCTGGTGAGCAGGGCCGGGTGGTGCCGCTCGCCTGGCTCCTGCTGCCTCGGGCTGTGTCAGACTGTGCGTGTCCGACCTCGCACACACGCGTGTGCCTGTGCCCGCGTGTGTTGCGTGTGTGGTGGGCCTGTCACCTTTGTGACTGACAGCGTGACCCTGTGTGTGACAGGCCCTGCATGACCTGTATGTGTGACTGGCTGACCTTGTGTGAGAGACCCGTGTRACTGTGACCCTGTGTGTGAGACACGGGGTGCCCTGTGCACGACTGYCACTGACCCTGTGCAGGAAGGACCCTCACCTGAGAGTGTGTGTGAGCAGCTGTGTGTGTGTGACCCACTGCGTGGCTGTGTGGGACCTGGCGCACGGTGTCCCGCTGTGTGTCTGTGTGTC
>NW_020454538.1:6024575-6204767 GCF_003342845.1 Nothoprocta perdicaria | reverse complement strand
GACGCGCGCCCCGCGCATCCCCGGCGGCGGGCGGCCGCGAGCGCGTGTCGCTGCTCAGCACCTCCTTCGTGCTCAAAGGCGACGCGTCCCACAACCAGGCCATGGTGCACTGGACGGGCGAGAACAGCAGCGTGAGTGCGGGGCGCGGGGCAGCGCGGGGCGACGCGGAGCGGAGCGAGGCGAATCCCGGCGGCGCGAGCGGCCCCGGCCCGGCCGGCGCCTCTCGCCCAACTTGGGAAAGTTTGCGGGGCCGCAAKAGGCGGGGGGGCGCGCGGCCGGAGCATCCGTCCCGGTGCCGGTGTCGGTCCTGGTGCCGCTGCGGGAGCTGGTTCGGGCGCTCCCRCAGCCGGCGGCAGCATCGGCTGCTGGAAGTCGGCAGCTCCCGGAGGGTTTTGCCAGGATTCCGTGGGAATCGCTGTGGTCCCCGTTCGTACATCCGTGCATCCCTGTTTGCAACTTTTGTTCCCCCGTTATAAGCGTCGCTTTCGGTGGTGGTCAGTGGTGCGTCTGGGGCAGGCGCTGTCACRGCGAGCGCGGGTCCCTGTTTAACTTCTTCAGCCTCCTGCGCTCCCTCCTGCCGGGCAGCGGGTGTTGACTCGCCGACGGTTGCGCCTTTGCACAGATGGTTGCAGGGATTTGCCGCTCCTGGGGTTTATCCTCGCCGAGACTTTATATCCCAGCAGCATGTGCTGGAGGTAAATAGCACACAGCACCTTGCGCCGCCCGGGACCCTTCATGCACAGGGCAGTGTCGTTACGTGAGGGCTCTAGATCAACTTTCTCCTGGAAGACTTTAGTGTTTCTGGAAAACTCTGTGTGATCTGACAGCAGTTTGATTAAACTCCTCCTGGGCTTAAACTTGGTGGATTTAGCACCGAGTTTGTTTGAGCTTGTCTCAAGGCAGAGCTTGCGTTGAGCTTCTCGACTGTGTGTGTGTGAACTGGCCCCTTCCTCGAGCCCCGGTTCCTGCTGGCTGTGCTGGGGAGTCACCCCAGCCGGGGGCCCGTGGGCTGCGCCGCGGGGTGCGAGCGGCCGCCCTGCGCACGCTGCCGCGCCACGTAMCGCTCCCGGGCAGGGAGATGTTTCAGAGCCGGAGCCTGACACTTTCCAAGGCGGTTTCTGATCTGCTTGGGAAGCAAGTCAGAGGCCATGGCCATTTTCTCCTCACAGAAAATGCTGCCAATCGGCAGCATCAGCTGTTCCGGTTCTGCCCTTTCTCCTTTTCTCCGCTGCTGTTCCTTTTCTGTAGCTGGTGCTCGCAGACTGTTAGGGCTGCTTCCTTGAAGAATTTAATATTAAAAAGTTGGCATAAGTTCAGTTTTTGGCACAAAAGGCGAATAACAGCTTTCATGCCAAGCACTCTCTCCTCAAAAATGAACGTGGTCGGACCTCGCTAATCCACATTTATGCCTCGTGGTCTCTGCTCACCTCTCTGCAAAGATTTAATAACAGATGCTGCAGTGAGTGCTTGTATTGCTAAAATGTCTCTCTTTTTCCTCTCTTTTCCCTGCATGCTATAGTTTATTTGCTAGCATACTTTGGAGTAGTCTTTTCAAAAGCAAAGATAGATGGGAACTGTTAAAATAAATGAAAGTGGTACAGACTTTGATGCAACTTTTCTTGTTGTTCTCTCACTTATTAATCTACTAATTTAGTACAGGCAAATACTTCCTTCACAAATGCCTGTAGATGTTCTTTATTGCCTATAGATGCTCTTTCCTGACTTTACACTCAGTAAGAAGTGCTCTCGCTGAGCTACTTAAGCCTGTGTTGCTTMGCTTTTCTCCTATCAGATGATAACTGTTGAGCTGGACTGGATTTGAGCTGGTGATCTGGTAATGAAAGGCCCTTTGCAGCCAGTCTGAGCAGCCAATCTTTTCGCATGGGATGATTCAAAATATTATTGCCAGCTTTTTTTTGCTCCTGCTTTCCTTGTTTGCTTTATTTTAGTGCATGCTTCCAGTACAAGTTGATTTATAACAAAGGCTTCCAGAGGAAAAAATGATTAAATGATTTTAAAGAGAGTATGCTTTTTTTTTTTTTTTTTTTTAATGGATTAAGTGCATTAAGACCAATGGAAGGAAGAAGAGCTCAATGAGTTTGGAGTGAATGTTGCTGCCTGTGTGTAAGCGAGATTAAAACTGTTGGAAATAAGTACTTGCTTCAAACCACGTTGCAGAGCAGCATTGAATTTTTTATGCTTATCTTTCTCATTGGGTTACGTGTTAGAAGCCGGACGGCTGCGAGGCAGCGGTTCCCAGGCCTGCTGACCTACCCTCCCTGCCTGAATTCCGGACCTGCTCCCCTCCAGCCTCGGGAGCAGCAGGAGAGGCCGCTGCAGCCGCCGCTCCTGACGCGGGGTTTGGGAGCAGGCGYTCGGGGACCTCGCGGTGTCACCGAGGCCGCTGGGCGCCTCCGCGGAGGCTCTCGGCACGCTGCAAACCGAGCGACTCGACCAGTTCCTTCACAGCTGCCCGGCTGAGCGTTTGACAGTGATGAGCTCCAGATGACCACGTTTCCTCTTAAACACCTCGCCCCGTAAAATAAATAATGAGGAAATATGGGGTAGGATTATTCCTTGGAGCTCCCTGACGGAGAGACAAATCACCGTGAGGGATGAGAGGCAACCTGTTTCCCTGCGAGGTGTTCGCTGGCGTGAAGAGCTCCGCGAAGCACCAGGGGCACATCTGCACATGGAGCTTTTAGAAGTGTATTTACATCTTGTAAATCCTTCTGTGCCCTGCTAATTGAACAGAGGGATTTCTTGTTGCATGAGGTGTCCTGATGGAAAAGGAAGGGGCTGTGAATTAAAGTGTTCCTCTCCCCAACACCCTTTTTATTCCATGCTTTGAAAGTCTGGTGTGTATTTTATTATCTTCTGTTAGTGCTGCTAGTTCTGTGGCTTGGGGAAATGATGGATTTGGCTGCTCAAGGGGGACTCTGGTTTTAAAGTGAGCTTGAATAACCGGGAAGATCATTTCATCCAGAGCGAGCCATGCAGGGCGGTGTGTAAACCGCTCCCTGCTTTGGGTCCTGATTACCTTTATTTTGCATTCTGATAATTAATTCTTTATAAATTCCRTAAAGAGCAAGCCTGGTTCTCACCTCTCCTGCAGTGCACGGCTAAAACCCCTGCTGCCGAGGCAAGGTTTGCAAACAGCCTTGGGGAGAAACACTCGGAGGTACCTGGCTAGGGAGTCCTCCAGTCAGTGCCCTGCCATGCCCGAAAGCTGCTCCGCGTGCCACCTCCRCCAGCCGGTTGTGCCAGTGGAGCTCCGGCCTTCCAGGCTGTGGATGCCCCGAGCTGAGCGCTCAGCAGGTGGGTGGTGCAGCACAGCACTTGCTGATGGCCACCGAGGGGCAGCTGCCCAGGGACGTCCTCATGGTCACTCAAGAGTTGTTTATGGTGGGTTAAAACCTTATTTTTTTGGAAAGCCATATTCCTTTTAACCTTGCTGGAGAATTCCCATTGTGCATTAATAGCAGCTGATCGGAAAAAGAATCAAAGCCAAAATAACGCTATTGGAAATATGAGATTCGTRTTCACAACTGGATGGTTCATATGATGTTCTTCGTGCAATGTGCAGACTGCTGAAGGACTTGGGCCAACTAGCTCTGAAGGCTGCAGTTTCCTGGTGCCAATATTCCCTTTCCTTGTTGGGTGTCACAGTATTACATCCATGCAGACACTCATCTGTCCACTAAGTTAGTGTCATGGTCTCTTGTAAATGTGGAGCTTGGCAGAATGGGAAGTAAGGACATGCACACAATCTTGACAAGACTCAATATTAAGCATCAACTTACCAGAAAAGAGACTTTATTGCACATGTACAGAAGTTGCTGCACATATAGATTCATAAATTGGTCTGGACATTTCTGTACTTGATATTCAGATATTTTATTTAATTTTTTAAAAAATGACTATTCTTTGTAATACAGTTTCACCCTGTATGATTTGGAGAGTCCAGTGATAGCTAAATGTACATTTCTGGCAGATATTTTATTTAATTGGTTTCTGTTTTGTTCAGTTTGCGGTAAATTGTGCTGCAGGAATCTGCAAAGAGGACCGTCTTCAGTAACGCTGTAGCAGTGTCTGTGGCAGCAAATGTAATTATTTACCCAAAGCAGGTAGAAGTCCATTTGTGGTGAGGGTTTGGTCCCGTTTCTCAAGAGAAGCTGCACTACTTTATATGAAACTAGAAGGAGCATGAGGTCAAAAATCCGGACGTCTCAGACCTTTGATAAATGACAGATATCTCGCAGAGTGAAAGGCAGGTTTCCCAAGGGGAGGATTTTTTAAAAAAAGTTCCTCRAGATGATAGTGCAATAAAAAACAAACAGAAACCCAACCCAGTAATCATATTTGAGTGGAACAGAGAAATCCCATACTAGAAGCAGAGTGATTTTAAGCTGACTGAAATAACTGACAAATTTAACATCTTTTTTTTTTGTGTGTGTTTTTGTTTCTTTTTTTTCTTTCATGATATGAATTTTATGATTTGTTTCCCAGATTTTTGGGGCCATCCTCAGTGTTTCCTCTGCTCTGCTCAATACGTCCTTCTTGCTGATCTCTCCTGCCGCCCGTCCCTGTGTGTGCCACGTGATGAGGAGGGGAGAGGGCACCTCCAGGTGCAGGAACAGGCCTGGAGTGACAGGTGATTTAATGGGGCTGGGCCTGTGCAGCCCTGCACCTGCGGGCAGGCCTGGCCCGACCCGGTTTGCTGGTTTAACTGGCGCTGCCTGGTTTGCTGAGGAGCAGGTTACTGGCGGCCGTGGTGTGGGAAGGAGCTGCTGCTGCAGYGTCCTTGGAGATGACAGATGTGGCAGGGGGCTTTAAACGTTGCAGGGGATTTAGCAAGGAGCAGTGAGGAAAGACACAAGGTGGGTATTGCTGCTGATGATGTGTAGTGGTAGAGCACACTCGGCTGAATGAGAATCATTGGAGAGGTGTTGAGGCCCCTGTGAGCAGAGTCACTCTCACAGGGTGACTGGCAATTGCAGGGATAGAACTCTGCCCATGGAGATTTCAGGGCGGAAATCTCTGCCCTGGGAGGGAAGTGCATCTGCATGTGAGGAGGAACTGCTTCMCTGTGAGAGTGACAGAGCCCTGGCACAGGCTGCCCAGGGAGCCTGTGGAGTCTCCTTCTCTGGAGATCTTACACACTCGCCTCGATGCCGCCCTGTGCCCCGTGCTCTGGGTGTTCCTGCTGGAGCAGGGGGTTGGACTAGATGATCTCTAGAGGTCCCTTCCAACCTCAACCATTCTGTCATTCTGTGAGGAGACTCCTTTAGGTTTCACTAAAATTCAACRGACAAGTGGATTTGTTGGGCAAAACAGATGGGGGGAAAATGAGGAAGTTTTCAGGAAAGCAGTAATTGTTTCTCTCAGATAGGAAGCTCTATCAGGTGGGTATCTGTTTGCCAAGTGAGAACATGCATTGCTCAGGTTGTGGAAGTTCTTTATGTCAACTCCTTAGTTTGTCCAAATGTTTTAGCATTGTTTGAATTAGGATATGCTGAAGGATATTAGCATAAGGAGAGATGATCTGTTATTTTAGAGATTACATAATTCCTTCAGCATTTAGATTCCCATGGGCTAACACCCCCAACCCCTGGCTCCAGCAATAATAAAATAAAACCCTAACAAAATACCAGTGACAAAAGCACTTGGGAACTAAAYAAGGGGTGGGATCTCTGTTATGCCCAACTTCACTCTTCAAAATCAAGCCTGGACCTTTGTGGTAGGAAGGGGATAGAGACGGTCTCTGTCTTGATCTCTTCCTGGCAAGGAAGGAAGGTTGGGTGAACCGTCTTCTGAGAGCACAGGTCTCTGTCCTTTCACTATAGGAGCCTGGATGACTAGCTTGGATGAAACACATAGTTTATTTAAAGTTATGCTTAAAGTTATATRAAGTAAAAGATATTTAACTCGAATATCTGGAATTTATTGCTGAGGGATGTGGTTATTTCCTTCCTTACCTATTGTATTATGGTTTCTGAGTTTCAGGCCGGGACTAAGATTGTTGTGGTAGATTCTACACAAGTGCAAAGCAAAAATGCAGTTGCAGCTCTAAAGATTTCACAAAATCACAGTTTTACTTACCTGTATCCCTGAGAAGGAGAGCTTTATCCTCAAAGGTTAAATATACATGGAGGAGATTAGGCAGAGATCTGGGTTTCGGTCCAAGGGCTGCTCCAACAGCTGTTTAAGTATTTTTTGCTAACGACTTTGAATATTCATGCGTAAACAGCCACTGGAGCAAGGCCTGGAATTTCCCCTCCGAGCTGAGAGCGTAACCAGGAGCTCAGACTCCGGCCCCGTGTGCGTTTCCATCTCCCCGCTGCGCCCGCCGAGCCTCTCCAGCAGGTGAAGGAGGCAGGGTGGCAAGTGAAGCAAAGCAGGTGAGGGAAGCAGGAGCCGGTGTCAAACCCCATGGCGAGCGCTCCGGGCCACGGCCGACGGGGTCACTCCTGGCAGTGCCRGCCAGGCAGCGTGACAGTAACGGCAGCTCCCCGGCATTTAGTGCTGGGCACCCTGCAGTCATCAGCACCCTTGGATGTTAATGTAATGATCGCCCTCTAAATGCATAGAGGGGGAACACCTAATCTGTGCTTTCACCGTCCCTTTCACCATGTCATAGCRTGGGCTAGCAATTAGAGAAGAAAAGGCCCTTGTAGGTCATGAAAACTTCTCTCTCTTTTTTATGTTTGTGGATCAGGGCACCTTTTGGTGTGTATTTTAGTTCATTTTTTAACGCTTGGACTCCTGTTGCTTGTTTTGGCAGACTCTTAGTAGTCTTACGATTATGTGACTAAAAGCATTTTCACGGAAATGTAACATATATGCCTTTTTTTTTTTCTTCCCCTCTCATTTTCCGGTATGCTGGCTAAAATAATGATACTTCTTTCTCAGTCTTTGTACCTTTCCTATCCTTGCAGACTAGTTACCATTTCTTTCAATAACATTTTTTTTCCCTTTTAATTTTCTCCCACAGTTCACTATTACTAGCTCCGTAATTGCACCATCTGGATGYGATGGTCCCTCGTACAATAGCCCCGACCTCAATGCGTTTGTTGGGAGTGTTTTTTGAAGTGCACGTACAGAGATTAGTGTTCATTTCTGGCTTCCCTCTTGTTTCTCTGATGCCCTCCTAATTATTACTTGAGTTTTCCAAGAAGAAGACTGCAGAGCAGTAAATTGTTTGTTTGTTTTTTAAATGGGAAGTCATCAAAACACTAACATAGTTTGGTCATTAGGTAAAAAGCTATTTTCTGTGGCTTTGTGCAGTAAGCYTGTTTCTTCTAGTGGATAATGCAGCTATATTCAATATAGCAGGTTGTCACCCAGGATGGGTGCCCGAGGGAGCGGAGCTGGCGGCTTCCAGAGGGTGGGAATCACCCTTGGAGCTCTGGGCAGTGTTTCACCATTGTCACTGTGGCTGATTCTGAAGAAATAGTTGTTTCTTTGTTGAAAACATGATTGTATCAGGGGAGGGGATGTTACCATAAAATCCTCCTGGGTCTAAGTTCAATAAGATATTTTTCCTGTGTAAGCTGACTGAAAATCGCTTACAACTTGCTCTTTTCAGAGGATTGGAACTGCCTGTGAGTCTAAGGGATCTAAATCTGCAGCAGCGCTTGTTAAATCCTGCCATTCGTGGAAAGCAGAATATTCTGCTCTCAGTTCTTCTGTGCTGTACGGGGCTGTGTTAGACATTTAGCACAAGCAGAACACAGGTTAGCAGGGTAGAGAYGAGTGAATGACCTTCAGTGAACTCTGAAACCCCTTTTATAAATGTGTGTATATGTGTATATATATATTGTATATGTACTTTTTAAAATACATGGTTGTTGAGGGTCTAACATGAGGTAACAGCAATAAAATAAAATCATTCACGTGCCAGCAGCACAGCACTTACTTTCTAGGCACATGGAGATAAGATCACCAATCTTAGAGCCACAAGGAGCCGGGGACCCAGGAGGCCAGAGTGCATACGTATTCATATATACAAATATATATATACACACACACACACACACACACACRTGTGTATAGTGCTCCTTTGCTCAGTCCATGGTGCTTAGATAGAAAGCTCTGTATCTTGAGTTCATGGCTGGACCATCATCTCTCCCATGCTCTCTCATTTTAGCTTTACAAACAGCACAAGTTTAATTAAGACATTCAGGGATGCAGTGTCTTGGGTCTTGTACTATTTTATGTGACTAGAGGAAGCAGACATACAAATTAAGACACTGTCTTGTCCCTGGCCTGGCTGTACCACGTAGGCCCTGGGACTTGTCAGAGTTGCAGCTTTTCACTTAGAGGACTTTTTCTCTTGTTGTTAAGTTACTTGGCTTTTAACCGGTGCTTTCGCATGTTTCCCTGCCTGCCGTCCTTGTATATAACAGCAAGCAGGGCAGGAGGTCTCAGCTGCCTTGAGAGGGACCTGAAGCCTGTTCCTTGCCCTGARTGAGGAGCATGGAAGGATCAGGAACTGCAGGGAGGGCAGCAGAGCGGCTCGTCTGGAGCTTGCCCTTCCCCTTGGGTGAGGGGTARGTATCGGCAGAGCCAGCTGAGACCCCATCCTGCTCTGTTTGAAGTTTCCCAGCCTGATAGGAAAAAGAAATATGAAATAACCCAGTGTTATTTTTTTGTCCCTTTGATGTGACAGCCACTGAGGTGCTGCTGAGCACRTGCAGCAGGGAGGAAGCGTGTGGATGGAGCAAAGGTGCCCATATTTTTGGAGCAAGCAGGCCACTGTCAATGTTTTGCATTTCTCTGGGTTCCAGATATTAGCATTTAACTCGGACTGAAACCACTGTGAAGAGGAGAAGCAGCAGCGTATGTTGTGCAGCAGCTGTGGAGCGTTTTTGTAGCTCTGCAAAACCCTGCTGGTGAATCACAGACTTAGCTGCTGGCTCCTGCAAAGGAAGCTGTAGAAGGAATCATTTCCTCTACATCTCGGATAAATCAGGCGCTTCTCCTTAAAACTTGCAAGATGTAGCTCAGCAAACACGTTTCCAGGTCATAATGAAATACATATGTTCTTYGTGTAGGATCTCTCCAGGGCTACTGTGCAGAGCACCAAGGGCCACCAGCGAGATCACCTTTTCCTTGCTTCCTCCTCCTCCAGCTCTGAAACAGATGGTTTATTATAAAGTGGGGAGGGCTTTGAACCTGGAGAACATTAAAAGAAAGCTTTTTTTTCATTAATTGTATAAGCACTCTATGCCCAATGTTCTTTTTTTATTATTGTTTTAGAATTCCCTTGGGGGCTGAGGAGAGGCTTTACCAGCCACGGGAGGCTGATAGTGCAGTATCAGACTACCGTGTGTTGTTAGTGCTTTGTTAGCTGGAAAATTATCCATACTGAGTAACTTTTTAGCTTAGTTACAGGTAAGCTCACAGAAGTCACTTACATTAAACTGGCACAAACTGGTACAACCTAAGGGTCGAAGGAAAAGTCAGCTTCTTCCTTGGCTGGTAGCAGATCATCTTGGCTGAGCCGTGCCTGTGATGCTGGCTCTGAAGGGACTGTCCCTGAAGWTGGAAGTGTGGGAGCCAAGATTCTTTATCTCGTTAGGAGAAAGGCCAGCAGCCTTGGTTATCACCGCGCACGGGGTCCCCAGGGGAGCAGGGCTCCGTTCTTCACCGCGACAGTTCACGCACGTCGGCGCTCGACGCTCAAGGCCGCTCGGAGGAGAGCGCTGCCCTTCACGTGTAGCTGCAGACTCCRCCGGAAAACAATTTCCGGAGTTCTCAGTCTTTGATGCGCAGGCTCTGGTGTGTGGAAGGTTTGCACAAAATCTGCAAGCTTTGTATTTCTGCAGCAACCAAGCGGACTCGTATTTATTTACTGAACCCGACTGTCACAATCACTATCAGTCAGTGAGAAAGTCTGCTCCCCTCCAGGCTACTGCTCCGGCTGCCCTTTGTTTCTCCTACTCTTCTCTCAGCTTTTCTATATTTCTTATTCCTCCCCCCTCCGTTTGCTGTCTCCCAGAGCCGCCTTTGTTCTTCTCTCTTCATTTCTTTCTCTGCRTTAAATCACCCTTTTCACCCTGAGGGCTTAAATAGCATGATCTTCCCGGTTCCACCTGCAGAAGAGATCTTCAGAGAGGTAGTTGGTAATGACACCCACGTGTCAGCAGGAGATTGGGGAGCTGCCGTTCGGTGAATAGAGATGTTCACACTTGGTCACCTGCTGTCTGTAGTCAGGTAGATGTAGCACCAGGGCTTGAGGAAACCTGCTCTTCATGCTGCTGTTGTAGCTCTAGGGAGGTGTTGAGGAGAAAGCTGTCCCCAAAATACAGCATCTAAATCGTAGCTGTCCCAGGAGCAGCGTGTTTCAGCCTGTGCCCCTACCCTAAAGCTCTAACGTGATCTCCTGAGCTCACCTCAGTTAGTTTTAGGTAGGGGACATAAATGAAGTGTGTTGCTCTTGTGTCAAACTTCTGGGAAAGTTTAAATGATCATAGTTGGAAATGAAAGATTCAGAATCCCATTTCCAGGCATCCAATTCTGTAATCTGTGCATGCCACCCAGTAAGAATTCATATATTAACTATCACTGAAGTTGATCTGCTGCTTATCCAACTTTAATTGAAAAATAATCATAATCTATTCAGTGCTAGATTTAATGTGGAAGCGCAGTATTGTGAGCAAAACACCACTTCTGAAATGCCTGTTGCCATGGATTTTAGTGTCTTTATTTAGTTCAGGTATTAGTGGATGCCCACAATTTGAATGATGTCCTTCCAACCCATGACTTTGCAAGGGCTCCTCATTATTACTATTGCGACCTATAGCCAATTAACTCTCTTACCTTAAAATGAAATAAAATGTTTGCTTGTTGAAGAAATTAAAGTGAATGACACTTCTTTTTTTTTTTTTTTTTTTCCCAAAAATAAATGCAAGCTGAGGAGATTCAAGACAGCAAATGTGTGTGGAGCTGCCGTTGAAGACGTCGAGCTCTGAGGCTTTCTCTGAGCCTTGCAAAGCAACAAACTGCTTCTGTCTTGGCTTCCAACCCAGCTTGCTCCTCTGATACCACTTGCTGTGCAGTCACTTTAGTCCATGGACCAAAAGGAGAGGGACAGATTTAGGTTGCTTTTATCTGACATGAAATTGATGCTGTCTTTTGGGAACAGCTTGAAAGAAGAACAGAAGAGCAGCATTGCCAGGTTAGACCTGTGGATACCTAGGGAAGGGCACCAGAACAAGGTGACCATTGGTTATCCCTCACCAGACAGGTCTGCTGGCTGACACGCTTTGTGGCTTGGGGCTACCTGCAAAAGCCTTTCTGAGGCACAAACATGCACCTCATTTTGTAAGCAGGGAAACCAAAGAGAAGATGGGCATATACTCTTAAATGGAGTAGCTGGTCAGAGTTGTTAGGAGTGAGTCTGTCTTCATGATGTTGTTTTTTCCACATATTTATATGACTTCAAATTTGGTGTTTTGGTCTCAGAGTAATTAAATTTTGTGGCTTTGTGGCTGCACGTCAAAATCAGAAAACAATTGCTTCCTATATTGGTTTTAATAGTATTTCAATTCTAGCAAGTCCTATTAAAAAAAAAAAACAAGTAGACCTACCAAGGTCTTAATTATAAAGTACTTCAGCACTTACATGACTTTTTAGTGCGAGTTTCTCACTAGTTTAGGAAATTGAAGTGAATGATACTGTTTGACTTGAGTGAATAAATCCTTTTTGAGCTGGAATTAATTTTGTATTCAAGTCATGGTTCTCATGAAACCTAGCCAATACAGTGTATGTTCTTATCAACAGGTAAGTCTCATTTTTAATTTATGAAAGTTTACCTGAGAGTATTCAAATGTCTAACCCTTTCCAAGTATTAAAAATGTCTTTGATGTCTTAGTGTTTGACTTGTAAACAACTGATCTTCTGGTGTGTAAGAAGGTTGTTTTGATATATACTATATTTGCTGGTTGTTAGTTCCAAGTTTGCTTGGTATAATTTGGCTAGGTTTTGTTCAATAAAAACCTAAACAAATACAAACTTTGTTAAAATAAAATACAAAGTTTCTCTCTCTCCCCGGTTCTGTTAAATTTATAGTGATTTAAAGGCCAGTTTTAGAAAGGCATGATCCTATTTGCATTTTAAGAAATGCTGAAGGTGAACGTTGTTGAGTATCGTCTTGCTCACTCACAAATGATCCATGTTTTTTTAAAATAGAAGTGTGCTCTCTTTACCTTTTTAATATTAGATTGACGGTTATCAGTGCAAACATTTAGCTAGAATGGACTGCACCTTGAACAGGTTTTTTAACAGGGCAGTCGCTCCATCCATTTAAACTGCATCCTCGGTGGAGTGACTCTTACCTTTGACTTGGCTCACAGTTATTACTGTAATGGAAAAGCAAAGGTGCAGGAGCCTATAAAGTCAGGAAAAAATAAACAGAAATCAGCTAATATCACCTGAATTGCATCGTAAGTATGAATTCTGCATTCTCTTCCCAAGTTTATCCTCTTCTCCAATGTATTTGCTATTGCCATCTTCAAGTTACTGAATTTTCCCAGGAAGAACAAGCTCGTTAGCTCAAGCAGCATTGGGCTTTGTTTTCTTGCTGTGTGTTCTCTGTCTCTTCCTTCCTGTGGGTTGGTAACTTCATCTTTTTAGCTGCGTTTCTTTTGTATTGGTTTTGTTCAGCAGCACTAGGGTGAGCGCCTTCCGTATGGAAGGCACATGAGCTGAAGGACACTAATGTGCTGATCACCTTAGCCTCAGTGCGGGTGGAGAGAAACCAGCTGGCCCGAGGGAATCGATTTCTGCCTCAGTCTTCCTGCACAGACGGACCCTTTAACCATGAGAAACCAGAGTTGAGTCCTCGCTGCCCTCCTGCTCTCGAAAACTCCTTGTGCTGTAGTCTAACTCCTCCAAGCTCACTCATGCACTGTAATATCCCCTGGCTGGGCCAGCAATCGTGCTGGGTCCCATTAAAATCAAACCATGCTGTGTTACTGAACACGAAGTCCATAGAAGTCAACAGCAGCCTCCAGTGAGTTTTGGATAAGAGCACTTGGATGATCATTTTTGACCATATACTAATTCAGAGGTCTTTAAACCTCAGAAGCACCGGGAGGAATTTGTCATTGCTAGCGGCATGAGGGTATTCTGGATGACAAAGCTGAATCTTTGTTGTTGTTGTTGTTGTTATTGTTGTGCTTTTTTAGTATATCCAGCTTCTTTCTGGAGCTTCTGGAATACCACATCCAAGTTAGTATTTATTTGGAATGAGATACTGTATTATAGCTCTTGTTCCTATATCCAGTATGAGGAGAAAGCATCGTGTTTTCATTCTTCTCCATCACTCTTTTGGTGAAAGAACAAATATGCAGCAAAGCAGGTCTGTTCTTTAATGCTTTTTTTTTTTTTTTTTTTTTTTCAGGGCACAATAATGTCTTAGGTAGTGGTTTAAGTATTCAGGCTAAAGAGGACGTCATTAGTAGACTAATTTGGATTCTCCCTTCCCTATTACTGTTTAAAGAAGCTGCATGTAGGGTCCTGTTACTGCTTCCTTTAGACCGACYGTCACAAGGCCCAAACTCCCTGAGAATCTGGCTGCTCCTCTCCTGATCCGGAGYGAGGATTTTGTGTCCTTGGATTGCAACATGTGGTGCTTGAGGCTCTTTTTGATACTGTGGAGTTAGAAACAAACTAAGCTGACATATTAGGTCTCATAAAGGACTAGTTTTGCTCTGCTTTGGTCCCAAAGGTGTCATTGGTGCTATTTGTATTACACAATCCAATACCTGTATGTGGTGTCATTGAGGCCAGCGAAAGGTTGTCATAGGGCAGTGTTTATGTCACAGACTGCGACATTTGCTTGTTGATGGGACAGTGTAATGTCAGCACGTCATGGCACAAATGTCATTGTTTTGTGATGTGACCAATTGTCCCTCCGGWTAAGCTTTTAAAACGATCTTAACTGATGTTGGAAAAATGAATTGTTTTAGACTGATTTTATTTGCGTGATATTTAGAAAGTTTAGAAAGCAAAAGCTTGAAGCAATTTGTATCGGTTTTCATTCTTGAAGGGTCCTTGCCAGTGTCAGAAACTTTAGTCATTCAAGCCCTGACGCGTTTTTAGCAGGCACATTTGTTGACTCATCGTGCTCAAAGGCAGCTCCAGAGCTGACGATTCCACAGCAGCCAAYGGGCCTAATTGGAGCGCTCTCCATCTGTGGCTCTGCTCTTGCAACAGCAAAGCAGAAGGGAACTTCTGAACAGTTCCAGGCTGACAAAATTCAAGTGCTGTAAGAGGATGAGTAGGAAATAACTTTGTGTCTGTTCTGCCYATTCAAAACTTGTGAGGGCCAATTCTGAAGTATATTAAGCAACAGTTCTTATGCCTTATATATAAGGCAAATTCAACTGGGATGGCTTTGCTCAGCATAGCTAAACTGATGCAGAAGTGTATTTGCTATTAAAGTGTATTCCTCGGAAGTTCCAAGTGTATGTGTGCCTGGACATACTGTAATAAATAGAAATAGTGGATGTTTAGTTGTTTCCAGACAGTTTTAGACATCGAAGACACTTTAAAGAAACTTTTAGGTGGTGCCAGACACAGCCTTGCTCCGTCCAAGGTGGGTCAGAACAGTAATGTATGGTAACACTGGTTAGCAGTATCCTATCCTGTGTTCCTGCAGCTGCATGTGGTCATTGCAAGCAGAACTTGAGGCTGGTGCTGTGGTATGAACTGCTTTCCACAAGCTTTGGGTGAAGGTGCTGGGGGTCGGGCAAGTGTGGGTGCCCCTGCGAGACCGCTGCTGTGAGCGGCTCCCGCTGCGGGCGCAGGCTTCAGATTTGCAGCAAGTTTGGGCTTCTCTTCTTTGAAAACACAAGGAGCTGAAGTTGTAATCTTAAAATAGAGAGTGTTTTCTTGCAAAATTTTCCATTTTGTACTCAGCCAATATTGAGCTCATGCTCCATGACTGCAGCTGGCTGCAACCCACATCTACAGAGGAGAGATTGATTGAAGGAAAACAGTAGTACTGGATGGAGATGAACAGCCTTCCAACAGCATCTTAATCAAGATATTTGGACACTGGCTACTTTGTGCAAATAATTTTGTTCAGAAACTGATTCAAACCCTGTCCTTCTCCTGAGGAAAGCCCTACAGTATGAAGCAATATCATAAGCCTACATTTTTTGTTGKGTTTGTGTTGGTGCAAAGACGGACTGCAGGTGAGTTGTGCCGTCCTTAAGAGAGGATTTGCCACGTGCTGGGAGTTCCTGCAGAAATGGCCGACAAGCAGAGCCCAGGAGTCTCTGTGCTCCTTTGGGCTGCAGGGAAACCCGTTCCAGTTCCTTGATGTGCCGGAGACTCGACCTTGAGCAGGCGATGTGAACCTTTCTGTAGCTAAATTCCACATGCACAGGTTTTGTTCCACCCTTTTGGTGTATTATAAGGGCAACATCAAAGTTTATGAAGTGTTTGGATACTTTGGTAACTTATGTGATCATGTTACCATAGATAAACAGAAAGGTAAAGAGAAGCAGTCTATTCAGGGAAGCTATTTTATTGACGTTAATCTTATATAAGGGAATCTCGTTTTACAGTCTCTGATCTAAAGCTTTCATGTGGCTTTACATCCTGTATTATACCACTTCTTATCTGCCATCCTGTACCAGCAGTGCAGCCCTGTGCCTGGTTTTTCATTTACAGATATTTTCAATGGCTCATGCCTGCATCAGTGAAATATATTTCCTTCCATGTCACCTTTTACATTGAAATATATGATCTTCTTTCCTAATAACATCTATGTTAAAAATCAATATGAAATTTTACCTTCCTTACGACATGGCTTGGTATTTTGGTGTTGTTCAATATAAATATATATTTTTAAAATTTAATTTGATAAGAGTTATACTTTTCTTATTAGAGTGGTTGTACRTATAATAATTCGAAATTCTTCTGACATTAGTTCTGTAAAAACAATCTGGATGTTCTCTGATCTGAATCTACAAAGCTATAAAATATGTACGGCACTGTATTAAGTTTTATAATACTCATTACTTCAGTGTTGTACCTGTTGGGTAGGAAATCATCGAAGCAGATGAAGAGCACTGCTCTTTGAGCAGCGGAATTATTAGAAGTGCTTTTACGTGGCCTCCTCTAGATAGGAGTTTCACTGCAGGGTTTCAGCAAAGAAATAATTAGTATTTAACTGCTTGCTAAGTAATAGCACTGCTCCTCCAAAGCAGAGGAATTACAGATCAGTGAAGTGCTGCAGAATTTTCCTTTGGGCTAAAAAAATTTGCCGTGTGAGGTGCTCAAGATACAATGAGGGATTCCCGTGTAGTAGCAGTGTGGAGTGGGTTCAGGCTCCATACATTCGGCYTTTTTTAACATATGGATCTTTTACATGACTCTCACTGCAGATTTGGGCAATGCTGTTTGGTCCCGTTTCAGCTGCTGGAGCTGGTTTAGCTGCTTTCTCTGTTTGTCTTTAAGTGTCCCCTTGTATTTATTTACTCATAGGGTAATTCCTAGGCTTCCAGGAGCACACATTGAGCTTCCCTGCTCTGTGCTGGTTGCAGTCACCTCTCTGGAAGGCCGCAGATCCACACGTGCCAGGCACCAGTGCCCGTTCTGTTGCAGGAGTGAGCTCCAAGCGGTTAAATAGTGAGGTGTTTTGGTGTTATACCTCATACCTGTATACCTCATAAACCTCAGCATTTATTTGATGCTGCTCTGCTCTTCTGAAGTTTTACTTGTGTGGAGAGTGCGCTCATGTAGGGGACTCCTCATGAGCACTGCTAATGGCCCCAATGCCCCTAGTTTCCAAGGGCACCTGTGCGAAGGCTCCCGTGGGATGGAGGATGTGCCCCCACTCCCCCGGGAGTGCCTTGGGGAAGCTCGGGGAAATGTTGGAGGCCTGAAAGATTTTGCTGTCCCTTTCCAAAGGGCCAGTTGTTTGGTCTAAGCAGCAATGTGCAGGATGTGACCTGTATATCTCAGAAACAGTTATTGAAAGCGTCCTGTAAACATCAAGGAACAGAGCTATGAAAAAGCCTAGAAATCTCTGGTAGGTGTCAAATCCCCGCTCTCTCTGTGTGATGATAGTGGGCTGCCTTTGTTCTCAGTGTGTACAGCTTGTGTGTGGCATTGGGGAGGGAACCGAACTGAAGAGCTGATCAGACTGCAAAGAACCGGGGCGATGGGGCTGCTGCCTTGCTTCAGTTTGCCCTTTCCCTGTCCTCTATACATAGGGAGAAAAGTTTGTTCCCTCTCTTTTTCCACCAAGCCTTAGTGTATCTGGAGTCCTTTATTATGCTTCTCCCATGTCTTCTGCTTTTTGGATTTGATAACCTGCCTTCTTCCTGCCTGCCCGTTAGGGCTTGGTTGCCCCTCACCTTCCCCCGGGCTCCTCCCAGTCCCTGCTGTCCGTTTGGAGAGGCTCCCGCCCGGATGCACTGCAGCCCTGCCAGCCTTGCGGCATCCCCGCCGGCATCCTTGCCAGCATCCCTGCCGGCCTTCCTGCTGCGCTGGGAGATTAATCCAGAGCCTGGGCTCTGCATGTGGCTGGCAGCCTCCGTAGCCATTATCCCGTGACGTCTCGCTTCTGTGGGAAAGGCAGGCTCGCCATTCCCTGGCGCTGGGGCCTTCGCTGCCTGTGCTTTGCTGCTGCCTCTTAMTGCTGTGTGCGCCTCAGTAGTTGTGCCTCTTGACTGCTGCTGTTCTTGCTGAATGGCACCCACTCGGCACCCATTGGGGACCCATTTGGGATCATTTTTCCAACCCATGAAGATCACTTCCCATTCTAATCCTGCCCCTCACGCTGCCTGTTGTCCCATTTGACTTGATGTCCTCCTCTAATTTAATAAGCATAGGCTCTTCTTGCACTTAACAAATAATGGAGCAAGGACACATTACTTTGCAACCCCATATCCAAGAAGATACCTGTTGTCTTCTTTGGCCCATAAGGCCTGTTGCTCTACCATCTAAGAAAATTATATCATTTTGATAGTATTTTTTTCTGAGACTGTCAAATTGGACTTTACTCATTGCTTACACCCAGGTTACTTAGAATATTTCTGGGAACTGAAGCTGCTCTGGGTGTTTGGTAGCTTTCAGACTGGCCCTGCCGCTCCACCRCTCTCTCGCCTCTCACATCTGCTCTCTGTCCTTTTCTCATTGCCTCCTATGCACCCCGTTTTTCATTAATCCTTTAAGAAGTGGGCAAAGCAATCTCAAAACTAGCAGTTTTGAGAATCCAAAGAGGATACTCATCCATTTTATCCAATATAGTGCTCTGCTGCTCTTGGTGAAAGTGTCTCAAGTCCTTCCTTCGCCCTTCTCCATCCCCAGCCACTTGTTCATTTCCGAAGGAACATTGCGTTTCATTTAGTTTTGCCATCACAGCAATTTCTGGGATCTTTTGATAAAGCAGGTCAGTGAGCAGATCKCAGGTAAGAGTAACTCTATGGTTATTCTTTTCCAAAATTTCCCTCTCCTTCCACACCAGCCCCTACCTTTGTTGGTGGGATCATACCTAAAGAGCTTGRTATGCAGAAATGCCTGTTGGGATGTTCTGCAAGAAGCTCTGTTGCTGCATTTGTTTTTCCAGAATGTGTCTGGGTAGTCCGCCTTATTACAAAATGCCATGCTGTGAGTGAGTCTTCTTGWTGCTTAAAATAGATACAAGTGCAAGACTTGTGAAAACACCATTTTCTTATGTGTCTGTGTTTTATCTCACACGACAAACTCCACTTGAACTGGTGGATCTACATGAGAGCTCGCATAGTGTCCTTGCATTTTGCATGCCATTACCTGCACATTTTTCCCACTGGGCACACAGCATTTCTCCCAAMCTCCTCCCTTGCCCCTGAACTTTGTTTTCGCTGCTGGGCTGTCTCCTCTTGTCCTTCCAGAATTTCTTCTTTCTTTATTTTTATTTATTTATTCTTTTTTTTTACCTCTCTGACACTGCAGACTTTTTCTTCCTCTCTCCCTCTACATCCTTAATTCTTCACCCTGCAGGAGCTCCATAATGCATTTATGGATTAGAGACATTTACAGGTAATTTTCTTATAAATAATGCACAAGCTGATAAAAAATAAGTGTCGTTCTTAAGACAGCAAAGAATCTGGGCTTTATGTGTGTATACATACCTATGTGTGTTTCACATAAAATATTTAGTAGATTAACCTCTCATTTCCCTTCCCACGATATCATTAAAACATTAGAAAATAACGACCTTCATTGCCTTGGTTATATGTTGTTTACTTTTCCCTGTCCTTTTGACTGTGCGGCTGACAAGAAATTTATGCTTCTAGAGAGTAGCTTGTGTGTCAGTTAGCATAATTGTGATGTGGGAGTCGGGCATTTAGATGCTACTGTAAAACAGAAGAAGTGCCAAGCATGATTTGATAATGTCGACATTTACACAGTTCCCCTTCTGCTGGTGAATCCCAAACAACTTTTGAGAGCAACAGAAAATTAAATTAAGATCCTGCCCGGAGTGGGTGAGTTGCACTAAAACCGAGGCTTTGTGTAGAGAGCTGGGGAATGGTCTGRTGGGGGACAGACCCATTTCTTTGGCTTTATTAGATGACAGTTTTGATTTTTGAACAGGTCATGTAATAAAATCCACCATTTCCTTCTCGATACTTTTTTTCTTTTCCTTTTAGAATAACTTCAGGGAAAATGCAGCCTCCCACTGTGTGTTTCTTTACCACAAAGCACAGGGCAACCCCAAATTTGAACAGTTTGCTGGTTGTACAGCATGGAGAGAGGAGTTCATCCAACGYAGAACGGATACAAATTATTTTATTGGCTATGGAGCTGTAGCAGATCTCTGGGAATGTTTTACAGAGAGCGTTGGCCCTCCTGCTCTCACACAGCTCGGCCCCAGGCTGGTGAAGGAGCTGCCAGCGGTCACCACTTTCCGTGTAGCAGCCTGTATCCAGCCTGAGCTGGAGGGTGGTAAAGCTTTTGTTCCATCCATGAGAGTTGCTTTGTGGCCTCCTGCCCCTGCGTGTGTCCTGCTGTTGCAGTGTGTTTAATCTGTCTCTGAACGTTGTTGCTGAGGCTCTTCTGGGCTGCAGAGAGCGTGAGCGGTGGCGCGTTTCGCTGCTGGATGGAGGCTGGTAAGAGGAGGTGATGTTGGATCCTGCCGCCGTGTTCCCTAACCTGCAGCTTGGGCAGACAGGATTTCTTGTCATCTAGGGAGCACTTGTTAAACTTCCAGGGTGGAAAAAATGCCCGTGCTGCTGCTTGCTGTGGGCAGGCAATGGCTGAAGGCAGGACTCCAACCGGGATCCCACGCCAGGCGCAGGAGCTTGGAGAGAGCCTGGAGCTTCAGGCCGGTTGGCACAGGGCTGGCTGACATGGGGAGCCCTTCACCGGGCAGCGCTGGCGCCTTCCAGGAGGGCAGTTATGGCTCCACGCTCCCGCTTTCTGTGGGAGGAATATTTCCTGCTGCAGTACCCACTGGCACTGACAGAGGAGCAGAGGGTACCAGTGGGGAGGAGAATGCTTTCGTAAGCCCTTTTAATGGTGACTTGAATTGTGAGCTCCTCCAGTTTGTCTTTACTTTGCTCTGTTCCTGAAACACTGATTCTGRGGCAATGAAGAATAGCAATGAGGAATAAGGAGAAGCTGCGAGTAAGATGTGCGGCATAACTGAGCCCCAAAATGTTTACAAGATCACACTTTGATGTTAAAACAGTTTCTTAAACAAATAATCTGTTGACGGAAAGACATTTCTTAGATTCCAAAATGATTTAGGATTTGTACAGTAATTGAAGTGGCAGTTGCTTCATCACACTTAAGTTTATTGATTCCATTAGTCCATTGACCTGCTTTGTGCTGAACCACCAGTTTGAATGTCTGCCATGCTTGGGATAGATGGAAAGAAAAAGATCCCAATTTCCTAACTTTGCTGGTCCCGGTTTTCTGTAGTAAGTAAATAAATGAAAGCAGACAAAATAATAGAAAATGAAAAATTCCAGGAGAAATGGTGCTTTGAATCTGCTTAGATTTTAGATGGATTTTTCAAAGCAATTTTGTGTTTGTCAGAGGACTGGTTTTTTTTTGCAGGCCACTGATGGATGCTGAGTTTGCTGGCCCCATTGAAGTGGCAGCATCATTTCAGTAGTTTGCACAAGCAGAAAGCCAGAAGGCCGTGAAAACTATCACATGAATAGGAGAAGACAGCCAGCTGGAGAGTGGTGTCTGCATGACTCTTATTTTGTCCATTTAAAATCCTAGTTTCCGTATTGATATTTTCCCCCAGAAAGATGCCTTGGAAACGGGCAGTGCTGGAAGGGGAGCTGGGAGTTGCTGCCTCGCACAAACACCCGGAGCTCCCACGTGCTCCCATTCTGCCAGGTGGCAGCTCTCTCCTCCTGCCTCTGGAGGGTGATCAGGGGCCTGGAACATCTGCCCTGTGAGCGAAGGCTGAGKGAGCTGGGCCTGGTCAGCCTGGAGAAGAGGAGGCTGAGGGGGGACCTGATCATTGTCTATAAATACCTCAAGGGAGGCAGTGAGGAGGAGGGGGCGGCCTCTTTGCAGTGGTGGCCACCAATAGGACTAGGGGAAACAGCCACAAGCTGAGGCACCAGAAGTTCCACAGGAACTTAAGGAAACATTTCTTTCCTGTGAGGGTGACAGAGCACTGGAACAGGCTGCCCAGAGAGGCTGTGGAGTCTCCATCTCTGGAGATCTTCCAAACCCGCTTGGATGCAGCCCTGTGCCATGTGCTCTAGGTGACCCTGCGTGTGCCAGGAGGTTGGACTGGATGATCTCTAGAGGTCCCTTCCAACCTCAAGGGTTCCGTGACTGTGTGGCTCTGGCCCCTTCAGAGCAGCTGCCAGGTGCTGCATCCAGCTCCTTGGCTCAGGGTTCCCTCACCTGCTGACAYGTCCTGAGCCCTTGTGGGAGTGGGAGCTGCTGGCCAGGAGCAGGGATCCCCGTGCCCTGCCCTTGCTGAGCTCCTGCACTGCTTCCCCTGGGCATGGGGGTGTTAGAGGCTGGTGCCTGGCCCCACATCGAGGGTTCGGGGCTCAGGAACGAGCGCTGCGGCTTTTGCTGCCTCTCCATCAGGTTTGGTGATGGAGATGGATTTTCGTTTTGCTTTTTCCCCTTAATCTCCGACGCAGGTCAGCCAGACCAAAAGAACATGTTTTGCTCCTTGTAGCTGGGAAACAGAACAAAACAAAGTAAAGATTTGGCCCTTGGGATAATCGAAGTGAGTGCGGCCCGTCACTCCATGTCTTTTGGAAGGACAGTGGTATTTTTAGCGTTGATARTATATGCTGGGCTAATGGATGTAAAGCTTCAAAAGCACTTGTGAGATATTTTAACCGTTTTGCCATGTAATTCTGAGCACTCTGTTGACATAAAGTACTTTGATTACAACCAAGGCTCAATATGACTGTATCAAGCTAATATTCAAGGTCTCTTAGCAGCACTTAGATTCTGGTAGAAGGGACGTTCAGCTAAGTCATCTCAGGAGTCCCATATATTTTATCAGCGTGTCTTGTGCCTGGATCCCTGCGAAGTAACTTTTGACAGGCCTCCAGGAGCACCTTTGCCAGGGATTTTTCCTGGACATGTTCTTTTTCCCCTGACATCAGCCGGGACAAGTGAAATGGGAGAAATAAAAATGGGGAACTGTCATGCGCTTTCCGAAAGGTTTTCCAAACAGATTTGTTTTCTTCCTGTTGCAAGATGGAAACTTTTGGATGCAGAGCTGGATTTGGAGACCAAAGGGATAAAATAGGCTTGCATTTATTAAATTGTGATGTGAGCCGAGCCATATGGCAGAGAGGAGGAACAGGGTGTTATGAAGGTTTTTCTCCAGAGATGCAGCTCTCTCTTGGTGACTTCATTTAAGTTACTACTATTTTACAGTGTAAAAAAAAGATGATCTTTTGAGAAGTGCAGTCCTGAACTGAATTCAGTTCAGTCTTCTATACGACAACAAATTCTCTGGCCATATTACAAGGTTGGTCACTTGTCGTCTTTTCTGATTGCACTGCTCTAAATCTGGACCATCTGTGTGTGGTTGTGTTACTGGTGTTGCTCACAAGTTTACAGGCTTTCTAACAGCCAAGTGGAAAGGGCATCTCTCATTCTCATGCTGATGGCTGAGGCACTCAGCCCTTGCTGTTGTGTTCACGAGTGAGTATACAGATTTCTGGCCAAAACCAAGGAGACAGATTCAGTCATTCAGATTAAGGTCTTGTTACAGTATGTCTGAGCGGGCTGTATGCACCCACGTTGAACCACTGGGTCTTTCCAGTGAACAGAGGGCAGGCTTTTGATAAATGAGTGAACTCTCATAATATTGTATGGGTCCTATTTTTTTCTATTATTTTTAATTGACTTGATTAGAGAAGAAAACAGGATCTGATTTCATTTCCATTCCTCCTCCTTAAAAAATAAAAATCTTTTTCACTGGCACATTACAGTGATGAGAATTTCTGAAAATTTTATCAGGCAAATAGTTTCCATCTGACAAGAGTGAGAGCTCAGAGCTGCCAGGCAGCCCGGGCGCTGGTGATTAGGGGAGATTGTCTGGCTCTTGCTTTTGCCATCCATTCTGCCATCGTCACGTCGCTGCCCGGAGAAAAACTGGTACCGATTCTAGGTTCAGGAGCCAGCTGAGTGTCTTCTCTTTCCTATTGCATAACATGAGCAAAAGGGAGCTTATTTGCAGGAGTGTGATGAACTGCTTGTCTGTGTTATATGCAAAAAGTGAAGAGGGGAATGGGAAGCAAAAGAGTGGCTGAGGCACCCTAAGCAATTTCACTGTTATTATTTCATTAGCATGATGTTTAGGAACGTGCGTGAATACTTTGACTACAGAAAGGGTTGTGCTTCCAACCTCCCCACTTAAGGAGATACGTAAGAATTATGTCAGAGTAAACAGGACTGTAATTTATTGTCCTGGGTACATTCAGCACTCCTGCTCTTTGACAAGTATCCAGCTCCTTTCAGCGTCAGCTACTTTTCAATCAACTAATAGAAAAGACTGAAAAGAGGCTGCTCACAGTCCTCCAGTGGCTGTTGTGCTGCTGGGCAAAGAGGAATATAAGGTTTAAGGGAGCCAGGCGCCGAACAAGCAAGAGGAGGCAGGAGTGAGGGGGCTCATTAGAAGGTTAATCTGTTAAATAGCATAAACAGTGATTGAGGGAGCAGATTTAGAGTCTGTAGCTGAGGTATTGACGCTTGCCTCAGGTGGGATGATCCGCTGTCTCCTTGGCTAGGACTTGCAGGACAGAGTTTTTAGAAGTGGTTGTTCTGGACGCATGTATGTTGGCTGCGTTGATGACAAAGTATCTTGTTGACTATTGCTGCCGTGGACTCCTGTCTTGTGTGGTTTAAACACACCTGGTATCAAGTAAACAGCTCAGTCCAACATTAAAATTAAGCATGAATTTAAGCCCAAGCTCCCTTAGTCCTGGGGTCGCAGGCAGTGACCACATTTATAGATCCACAGCCTGCAAGGTGGGTTGGCTCTCAGGACATTTGTCGCAGTGTCCCCCACGACCCCATCTGCCATGGCAAGAGGTGACCTGGTGTGAGGGATGGACTTAACTGTCCCACAGAATCACTGCACAATGGCATAGAGCGTGTCCGTTTATTCCTTCTGTATTTCCAAAAGGAAATTCTTGAACACGTGTCCTGCCAGTCGCTGTGGCTGGTGCCAGGGAGCCCTGCTGCCCACAGCCATCGCAGCGCCCTTGCCATGGATCCGAGTGTGCAGGATCCTTGCATGGATCTAAGCGTGCTTCCCTTAGGACTATGCAGTCATGCTGGAAAACATTGCAGCATTCAATATTTATGTTTTTGTGATATTTTTATCTTTCCCTCTCTCTTCCTGTGTTACCTACTCCCTTCCTAAGGCTTTGAGCTCCGAAGCCTGACTCAGTAGCTTTCCCTAACCCGATCCACTCTATGTAGGAGTAGTTTGAATTTGTGGAAATCCAGTGGGCCAAGAGGTCTTTTCCCAGCCAAATTAATTTTTAATGGTGCACAGATTCAGTGTTTCTCGGCTTATATGTCACAGTATTTAAGACTTCCCTTTGTCCCAGCCCTAATGTGTTTCCYTTTATCAGCTGCTCCTTGTGCCCTTTTGTGATTTAGGGCTTGGAGATGCGCGGCTGCTCCTTCGTTATGTTTTCCTTATGAATGGTTGGGTTTGGTGGGAGCGAATCCCGTACGTACAAACTCCTGTGAATGCAACTAASTTTCTAAAATTTGTGCTTATGGTTGTGAGTGAATTCGGCTGCTTTTTCCCACAAATGCTGTGCTGCTGCTTTGCTGTTTGTCAGATCAAAGGTCTAGGTCGGGTGGAAATGAAGCCAGATAGCAAAGAGTTTTCAACATGATTATTTATTATAATTTATTTAATTGTAGTTATTTCAGATATTTCAGGTTTTGGATAACCAGTTTGAGGGGTTTTGTTTGTTTGTGTGAAAAAAACTGGGAGAACAGGGCTTCTGAAAATGAAATTTAGGCCACCTGGTTAAGGTCRCCTAAAATGTCAGTGAGTGGGAGTCTTTTAGTTGTCACTTCTGAAAATCTAGGGCTATCTAAATATTGAGTGAATGCTGAGTAGCCTAATTTGAGATCCTCTGTCTTTGGAAACACTATTTTTTTTTCCCTTGCTTCATTTAATTCCTCTGAGAAAAGGATAAGAAGACAAATATGAAATCATGCTTTTATCAGAGTTAGCATTTCTGAAAGACTGGCTACATTTCACCTCTAAAATATTAATTTATTTATTACCGTTGCCTGTGGTGGAGAAACACTTAGCCTTTTGGTGTCTTTATTTCTCTAAAAGGAGCCTGATATTATTATTTGCTATTAAACCAAATTTGTCTTCTGGGGAATGTATACCAACRGACAGAGGCAGGACACATTGACGAGATGCCCCTCTGCAGGGTTTGTAGCTTCAGATTTCCCTCTGTTCCCAGTGGTAGAAACATCTCATGGAAATCTGAGTTTTAAGCTGTTCCCCTCTTTTATTTTGATGCCTACTTCATAAAATAGCCCTGTTAAGATCGTGCTTGTGTGCTGCACTGTATGTGGTGCTGCGGAGCAGTTGAGAGGTGCAGGCGTTTCAACCCTTGTATTCGCCTTGTATTCATATTCAAATCCTCGTATCATCTCCCTGTGAAATGATTCATCAGGTTCCTGTGTGAATGCTTTTAATGGTTTAATGTGCTCAGCTGATAACAAACTGCATGCTCAAACGTAACGTTGCTCTTTTAGACTTGATTAGACTCTCTCCTTGATTGTGATTTAATGACTGTTCACAAGCTTGTTCGCTCTTGCTGTTGCATATTAAGTACCGAAGTATCCAGCCAGGTCTGCCAAAGTCTTTCAAGGGCCCGTGGTTTCTCAAGGCAGATGAAAAGCCCCAACTGGGCTGGCATTTCCATTCAGCCCTCAGATTGTGGTGGATTGTTCTTGATCACCAAGGACAGTGTCCGTAAATCCCTGTGGAAATGCTTAGGATCTCAAAGACCTATCTCAGTCCTGGGCTTTACTCTCCTAAAATCCTACCTAAACAATCAAACAAAAACCTTTTTAAGGCAATTAGCACAAGCAATAGCGGTCAGAACAGTTTCAAATGTAAGTTTTATTCACCCTCTCTCTTTCATTTCCCAAATGCCTATCTGAGCTACTGTGTCTGGAAAAGCACTGTATGGGTGGAAGTAGACTAATTTCCATATGCTSTGTACCATCTCGTATCTGTCTGTCATGAGTACCTAGGACTACTCCCCCATGTGTGTACGTGGTGTGTGGCAGCGCAGTGTGGAGGAGATGCCCTCAGGAGTTTTCATGACAAGGGCTCACAAAGGAAAGCTGCGTGATGCCAACAGGAGCATGGGAACATGGAAGTGCAGTGGTGTCTTCTAGTGCTGTGCTCCTCACCTAGGCCTGGGCTGGCTTTTATGAACCCTAGGGAGCTCCGGAGCCCTAGAAAATACAGGTAAAAATGAACTGACTTTTCAGGTTGTGTAGAAAACAGCATTTCAGGAATGGCATGTCAAAGATTTATATCAGCACTGATTTCCACAGCCTGTTGCTTAACTAATGGAATAGGTAGTTTAAGGATGTGTAAGCCCTTTCTTACAACAATTAGTCTATATTGATTCTAGTGAAATTATTTCTAGTCTGCTCCTGGTAACGGAAAATAGTCATCTTGCTTGTGCTGCTCTGCTTTCCTTTCTCATGTTTCACTGTCAACATCTGTCATGAGATAAGTTTGTACTCTAAAATACTTAATTTTAACTGAAATACGAACATGAAATGGATGTTTATGAACTGCATTTTTGTATATTGGGCAAGGTATGGTGATTATTTAAAAAAATAAATATAAAAGTAGAGCAAAAGAGGCTGATCACCTGTGCTTGGCGAAGATACTGAACTCACTCCAGTCTCTTGGTATTTGATATAGAGATCAAATACATGAAGGAATGATTTTGCTATAACAAACAGTCTATTAAATATTACGTAGCAGAGAAAAGACATAAAAAAGACAAACGTTTTACTCCTTGTGAGGAGGTGCAACTGGCTTGTTTTGAAAGTAGTTGTATGAGGAGATAGCTTCTTGTGCCCTGCTTTAAACCACTGGCAAAGTCTGAAACCTCCAACCTCCTTTTCCCATCCAAGCTTGCACTCAGTCCCACAGCTCCATCCCGGCCTGCTAAAAGTCCTTCATGTTTCCGTGGGGAAATAATCATGCAGCTGGCGTGGCTGTGAAATACTTTTACATGGATCATGCTCGGCAAGAGCTTTAATTACAACTGAAGGGCAAATCTGCCCTTGCGACGCAGCCGCCCTCTGCCAGCACAGGAGAGAYGTGTGGCGGTGCAGGAACTCCTCAGCTATCAGGAGAACATTCTGCTTTTCTGCTGCTCTCACCAGGTGAGTCTGATGTTAGTCCAGCTGCCCCTTTCATCTCCCTTTCAGGAGAGAAGGGATATTTATTTTGTGTTTTTAATGAATACCCAGCACAAGGACCTTGCTTTTAAAACTGACAAAAAACTCTGCCAGCATTAATTACATGGTGGTGTTTTATTGAGGCTGCAGTTCTGGATTTTGTTAAGATTTAGTGTAGGCATTTTTATTGGTTATTAATCAAATCCCAGATATGGCTGGAATAAGATTTARCTCCTATTTAATAATCCTGTAAATGCAAATATTGAGACTCTTTTAAATAAGCTACATATTTTTTCACTTAAGCTTTATGAAACTGGTTAGGAATTACCTACGGTAAGTGGGTGTTTTAGCTACAGCACTGACTATCTGTTTAATAAAATACATTATCACATCAAGGGAGTGTAGAGAGATACTGCAACACAACAAGAGTGAGATTTTCCGAAGCACTTTGCAGTGCTTTGACTCCGCTCTCTGTTGGGAATTTTACCCTTCCCTTCCAATGGGGCAAGGTGAGAGGAGCACCCARTGCCCTTCTTGGCTAAGTGGTGCACAGAGACCACAGAAGAATCTTTTTGTTTTGTGTTGTCCGTAACGTGTTGGTTCAACAGTGCTATGAGATCCTAGCTGTCTTGCTAAAATCACAAGTCTTCTGCCAAAGGCAAGGGCAGGTTAAAACCAAGCTGCAAAGCAGTTGTTATACTTGCTGGCGGTACTTTATTGTCTATGTCTTGTTAACTTTTTGTTGGATTTGGCTCAGCTCCTTGAGACACAGTCTTCCCTCTCGAAGAAATGTCTCATGTTACCACCTTAAAATAACACAAGAAGCCCTTGGTTCTTCTCACCGCATTCCTCCCATCTTCCCCCCCTGCATGGTGTGTTGTTTGGCCGTTTCCTTCTTGGCCCCTTTCCGTGCTGAACCCCATAGCTGGGATACTTGTCACAGACTCGAACCATGATGCGCGCCAGAAGCCATTCAAGCAAAACATTGCTCGTTTATGAGATAATTAATATGTATATACTTATGGAACATAGGCAGCGTTGGAATGTGTTCAGCCAAACTAAGCTCTGCGTGGTTGGTTTTTATCCACCTCTATCCCCTTCTTCCTTTGCTGGCGTCTCCATTAAATCGTGAGACGAAGCCCTGCTGAGCAGGGGGAGCTGCTGCCAGTGCCTGGGTCCCCCCCTGCCTTCTGGAGCCAGGGAAATAACAGAGGGCTCTCGGGGAGCAACGTGGGCCCGGCTTGAAGCCTGAGCGTGCTGCTTGCTTGGTGGGGGTGTGGTGGGACCCTCAAGGCCCCCGCAGCTCCTGCATCACGAGGCAGCCGTGCTGGACCACCTTGCTGTCACCAGCTGCTCAGCCACCGTCCTGCCAGGCCAGGACGAAGGAGCTGTTGGGAGTTGTCCTTCTGGAGTTTGATAAAATACAGAGCGAAAAGCGTACTGGTTTTGCTGTGGTTTGTTCTCTTCATGAGCTGGAATTGGGAACGTCTCTTCTGAAAGCAACAAGTTGCAGGAGCTTAAAGGGAGCAAAGTGTCCTCTGGAAATTCCCTGCTAGAAGCTGGAAGCAATTGCTKCTGAGAAATGGTCGTGTTCATTTCTGCTTATTAAGCATCCTTATGGCTTTCCACAAATGGTATGTTTCATACAGATAGAAAAATCTCTCTCTGCACCTGTCTGACTACAGGTGCCTTGATTAGGTAAAGGACCACGAGTGAGGGTACCTGGGTTTTGTGTCTAGCCCTTACCTGGAACTGTCTTTGCAACCTTAAATAATTTCCCTAAACCAACTTTCTGAAGGTGAATGTCTGAAGTCAGACATCCAAATCTGTAGTTAAACACGTAAGCAGGGCTGCTCTGATTTTTATAGACACTGACTCCCACTGTGTCTTTATGTGCTACATCGTGTAGGGGTTTGCAGCGTTACTGAAAACTAAATGTGGATTCAGGAACATAGCTTAAGGTGTCCAAGTTTGGGAATGTCGGCCTTGACCTCCATGAGCTTAATTTTTTGCTCCTCTGTCAAGCTGACATAATATTGCTAACCTGGATCAGGAGGATGTCAGGAGGACTGATGGACTGTGAGATTTCTCATTATGAAAGTATTTTGATCAACCCGATAGCTAATACTTTCCAGTTTATGAATAAAGGGTTATTGTTGCAGTGTACGGAGGGAAGTTGTGCAAACACAGTGGCCATCTACAGTATTTCTGAACAAGACTGTGGTGTTAAACACAGCCTGGTTTCATCCCCTGTGCACCAAAACAGATGAACTGCATTTTCTTAAGGAGCAGTTAGATAGCATCTTAGTGACATGTGCAATATTGTCCTGATGAGATAAGGGCTCCTTTGAATGCAGGGTACTCTGCATTCATAAGGCTGAGGCTGCATGGGCAGGCTCAGATGGTTTGCGTATTTTATTGAAAAAAAGGGAATCTATTCTTTTGATAAAGTATCTGGACTAAATTGGCATCTCATTCTCCTCATCAACATGCATATTCCTGACAAAGAGAACTGAGGAGCTGCGCTGGGACCAGATTCCTTTTGGTAGAGCTCTGTGTTTAACGTTTCTGCTGTCCGGAGGTAGCCCGGCCCGGGARCGTCGGTACCGGCGCGTTCGGGGCACCCTTTGCAGGACAAGAGCTGATGCTGGTAAGTGCAGCTGCAGCAGCTTCCAGCTCCTGGAGTTCAGCTCCAGAGGGTACACGTTAAAAGGGCAGTTTCCACAAAACACAATACTGTTTGCAGATGTTATTTCGAAGTGTTTCAAATCTGGGGTCCCTGTCCCTTCCATTCTGTGGGTGCTGTGCAGATATTGCCCCTTTTGGGGCCTGACGGGAGCCTGCTGCAGCTGGAGGGAGCACGTGTCTCACAGCCTGCTTTCGGCTTGCTGAATTCAATGGGAATTTTGTCTTCAAATGTAGTGGCAGCCCGGCTGGATTCCAGCTGTCACAGCTTACACTGAAGGAGTTTATGTCCAGGAGAACCGAACGCCTGTTGTTTGCAATGACTTAAACATGAGCCGACTGCTTATCGCCTTGCCCGGCGAGTGCCTTCCTTGCAGAAGGTTCCAGTTAAACAGGCAGACATAATTGCTCAGAAAAAAAGAATTTCCCTTGGCTCCTGATGAGCTTAAGTCAGCCGTGGTTTGGTTGGGCATGAAGAGGCCTGACGGTTCTTCTCACGTAGTTGGGTCGGTACTGAAAGCGTTGTCCRTTCTGGTTAACGTGGAACAGCTTTTCTTCAGCAGGTGAAGAACCAGGGCTGACACTGACTCAGTCTGACTACCAGGAGAGTGTTCMTCAAGCAAATGGCTTTACCGTTTACTCGATCAATCTTTCAAAATCCAGTTGTTGAGGAGAATCCCTGTGAGCAGCTGCGCGCTCTGCATTTTTCAATAATTTATCCGAAAGGATCGTGACTTCTGCCTGTGTTGTTTTTCACTGCAGAGCCCTGAAGCTGCTGTGCTCCAGCCTGGATGAGCGGCTCAAGCAGCGCGGGGCTGTGTGCGGTGCACAACGGCTGGAATTGTTTCCCTTTTTAACTAAGAGATTGGCAGCCACTTGGATGAGTCACCCTCATGAGCCTAATTTTAGCTGGGATATATGTATTGGGAGAACCTACCAGAGAAAGTTGCATCTCAGAGGCAGAGAGAAGTGAATTGCATTTCTTTTCTAGGCTTTTTAGAAGCCAGCATTTGTGCCTAAATTGTGTTTTACTCTTGTGGTTTTGCACAATCTGGCTATAAACACACTGTTTATGACCTTTCTGTCAGGATTAAGTGAATTCTTTTGCCTTCAAAGCGTTTATCAGAAGGAGACAATCTGGAATGACAGCATCAATACTTTGATTGATGTTTGTTTGGTGTGCGTTTGACTTGTGTTTGCCTGCGTTTTGAACATAATTAAGTCCGGAGCTCAGACTGTCTTCAGTGTCCCAGTTCATTTGTTTATGCATATGCAGCCTGTGCTAGTTTCCTCCTGGGAGCACTGGCAGTGGTGTCTGGGAAGACGCAGGTGAGATGCTGTTTAGGAGGGGTAAGTAGAAATCTTCATAACTCTCCAGTCATTCTGGTCACRTAATCGGGCCAGAATTTGTGTGGCTGCTCCTGGCGTCTTCTCTGCTGTTCAGATGTTCTACCAAGAGTATTTTGTTGTACTGTGTTGGCCTCTCTGGGCAGCAAAGGGCCTAGCTTCTGTTGGATCTGCTGGGAACCCAGATCTCTAGGGCTGTGGTGCCTGGCTCTAAATGCTTGGTTGTGTATGAGAGAAGGAGAAGGCCTGTGGCTTTTACGGCACCTTGCTGTTCCCACATTCACTGTTCCTGTTTCCTGGAAGGTGGAGGACTCCAACTGGGTTGCTGAAGGAGATGGAGTCCAAATTGTCATTTACCACCTGTGTTCGGGAAGCGGTCACTGCAATTTCCACCTCCCTCTGCTTTGTGCTGTGGTGCTCTGCCCAGCCTTCGTATGCGCCTGGGCAGTAAACTATCATGTGGTGTTTGTAGAAGATGCAAAGGTAGTGTATCATTTTCCACTTAATCAGGATGTTCCTAATCGAGGAATTGCCCAGAGAACTAATTAAAGCCAAATGTACTCAATAACTACTGTTTAAGAGATGCAATAACTCTGCTCCACAGCAGCATCCTTAGGTGATTTACAGGTACCTGGGCCACGTTCCATTTTTGTGCTRCGGGTGGCCTGGTTTTCTCCTAGAAGAGCTTTCACGTTGCTCTGAATCACAACGCAGAGGATGTTTGTAGCAGTGGCGCTCTCACTGTGTCATCTACGGTGAGGCTTTCTAGATGAGGTGGCCACCGGGCCGGCTCCTGGCTGGGCTGGGGAGGTAGCAGCCTCTGCTCCCTCCATGAGGAGCTGCTGCTTCCCCTGCCTGAGCTCTGGTGCTGGTGATGCTGAAGCTTTGCAGCGTAAAYACCTCCTGGCTCAGGACACGTGTTCCTCGTCTGTGCTGCTGCGTGTGTTGTCCGGGCAAACTGTTTGTTCAGCTGTGCAGCAGCTAAATCAGGATCCTGATCAGGCTGAAAAGTAACCYGGAGAGAGAAAGGAAGAAAAAAACAGCAGGAGAAGAAGAAAAGAAGGGTGTCTGATCCAACTGCGTTTTCACGTCTGGTTCACCACGTGGCTGTACAAGCAGCTGGGCAAGCACCAAGGAGGGAGTGGTGGGAATAAGAGGGTGAGGCCGGGGAGAGTGGAGGCTGCTTAAGCCAGCGCTGCTCCCGAAAGGTTACTTGCCAAATGACTTCTCAGCTTTTGTGTTTGCTCGAAAGTTTCCTCGCATCTGCTCTGTCCCAGTAAACTCTTATGGATGTTGCCCCTTCTGCCTAATAACATGAGAAGAGCTGCACTGTCCAGACCAAGACTTCATCGAGCCCCGTGTCCTGCCTCCAGCAGTGGCTGTGGGCAGACCCCAGGGAGGCTTAGGACAGGACAGGCCTGTGCRAGGCTTCCACGAATGTTTTCTCAGCCTCAATCAATCTTCAGCTTTAGGGATTTCTTGAGCTTCATCTATTTAGTAAACAACCCTTACTGAATCTCCCAAGTACTTTTTTTAAGTCCAGTCCTCCCCTGAAAGCCATGTAAAATCCTTGTGTCCGTAACATCCTTTGGCAAGCAGTCCCTCAGATTTCCTGCTTGGTGCAGTCAAGAACTTCACCGGAGGGATTGTCCTGCCAATCCTAGCGGACCAGAGGGTGATGGATGTGCCCACACCTGCGTGATCCCACCTCTGCTAAACCCACGCACCTCCAAGCAGCAGCTGCCCTTCCTCTTGCAAGAGCTTCCCGGCCCATGACCGTGCACGGACTGCGCCTGGGATTTGCCTGGAGAGCCGGCTGGGCTCCCTGGCGCTGTGGCCGACACGGGGAGGTCAGCAAACAGCGCTGCCTCATTCGCCAGCACGGAGGCAGCCGTCTTGTGCTCAGCCTCCTATCTATAGACTAATATTGGGGTATTCCTGCATCAATAGTTTCTAACCTGAGGATTTCAGGAAGATGATAATTTCCTGAGGGAGACAGTAATGCTTATTTAATAAGTTTAAATTGATAATTCCATTGGGTCACGTTTAATGCCCGGTTCATTCACTGGAATTTATTTTATGAACACGTCTTTTCACATAATGCTGACTCACCTGTGCCATAGCCAAGCATGCTGGAGAGAAGGTTCTCTTAGAGGACGGGAGGTGTCTTARAGGTGGTAACAACGACCAGCTGCTGCTCAGTGAAGATGGAATGTTTTGGTTGCCTCAGTCCAGGAGGTGGAAGAAAGATGTCGGGGGCTCCTGCCGAAGGCAGCGGAGGTTGGTGAGCGTGGCCCAGAAGCTCAGGAAGGAACGGTCAAGACGTGCGCTCCACGTTCTCCTCTGCGGTCAGCAGCTTGAGTCCACGTCTGCCCGTGCAGCAGCCACTAGGAAAACTTACTGTGGTTGGATACACTCTCGGTTTGAAGGCAAATGAAAGCTTTTGTATTTTTTTTCTTTCACTTTATTATTATTTTTKAATATCCTGGTGCTTGTCTGATTCYGTTGGGATTCATGTCAGTTGACGAACAGGATACATCTGCATAACGTTCTTTCTGCCGTGCACATTTGTGCTTTGTGACCAAGCCAGTGAGTTGCACTGATGCTCAGGAAAACTGAATCCCCTGAGCCTAGGCCACGTTGACAAACTAGGACAAAATTTAAATGTTTGTTTAGCAATAGGTTTGATGTAGATTGTAATTGTTGCGAAGGTTGTGTGTACTCGTTTCCTGTGACGACAAGGAAAAATCTGTGTCTCTTTTTACTTAATATATAAGTGTTTCTCCTACTAATCTATGCTTAGGCCTTTGAAGCCCTCCTGTTCAGCATGACTCTGCCTGACCTACCAGCGTTGCTCCACCAGTGAGGAACAAACATGTAGTCTCTTGGGCAGGGAATGAAATTACCTGGTACTTATTTATGTGCACATTAAAATCTTCTTATGAATAGGCTGTACATTCCTTTCCCGCACCCCCTTGGGACGTGATTTCCCTTCTGCAAGATATTCACAATTTATGTAAATGATTGTGATTGCCAAAACTAATCAAACCAAGGACAAAAGCAATCACAGCCTCTCATCTAGCATCTAGCTTCCTGACTCCACTTCAGCCCCCACATTAGCTTCTACTTCATTAAAATATATATGACCCAATTCAAGAGCTAATTTGGGCAAAACCATTAGGCTTCTGTCCTCATCACCGGTGGAGGTTTGAAGTTCATTTTCACASACGAGTGAGCAGTTGCAGCTTTAAGATGCATGAAGGTTATTGCTGTGAATGTGCCCGTGAAAGGGAGAGGGAGGGAAAAGGTGGCAGTCAATGGTCTGCCCTGACCTGCTCTAATTATTTCTGTGACTGCATCATTTCATAATGCCCTGTTTGTGCTGCACCTGCGGAGCAGCATGCGGGCTGCAGGGGTCRGCTAAGACACGCAGAGGGGTCTCAGGCCTTAGGGGACTGAGAGTGGGAGATGCTGATGCCTCCTGGCTGTTGGGTGGCTCATGCTGAAGTTGCTGCTTGTCGATGGAGTGGCTAGTGAAGATGCCTGGTCTCATCTCCAGCGATGGTTGCACCAAGCCCAGGGAATCTCTCCTCACTTTGCAGAGTTCTCTTTTAGTATTGGCCGGTTGTTTTAACCGCCTTAGCTTCAAGAGAAGCTCCTCACTGGCAGAGTTTGCAAAACCACCCAGAGGATGTACGGATTTTTTAATCCCCCAGATCCAARTAATTCATCGCAGTCATTTCCCAGTGTTGGGAAGGATGCCATGACTAAATGGTGTCAGAAATACCTAGCAGCGTGCGCAGCTGGCAGGGGTTTCTTCCCTGGAGCCACTGTCTGGGCTATCGGGTTGCTCTGCGGCCTGATGGATGAGTCACCCGGCTCTCCGGTTTGTTTGTGTGTTTTATCAGAGATCATCAGGCAGCCGTCACCGTGATTGACTAACTCAGCACCAAGTGTCAGGCAAAAGTAACTGGAGTGAAGTAACACGGGTGACAGCTAAAGAATAAGCAACAATCCGTCTTTTCAAATGAGTTGTTCTGCTGGCAATTTGACAAATTGTACGGCGTGACTGAAAGTTCTAGCTAATGTGCTATATTACTTTATTTCAAAATATTCTATTATAAATTGCTTAGATTTAAGTCCTGCAAGATGGAATGCTTAGTAATAGCAGTTAAAGTACAATAAAATTGATGTAAAGATGCAGAGACACTGCAAATCTTCAGAGATTTATTCCTTAAATATATGTGCAAAATCCTATTTCAACATTTTTAAAAATAATTTGACTTTTTTGTTTTGAGCAAAATAAAATGTAATAGGAGAGTTCTCAATRTAAATGGACAAGAAGGAGAAAGGTTGGGACTGGAAACGATTCGCTTGCCTGTAGCGAGCCTGCTGCAGAGTTTGCTCAGCAGATTTCTCTGGATAACACACCATCACATTGATCTATATTTTCCACCTTGTAGTAGTTATTCAGGTTTTTCGTATCCTAGGAAAACTCAATGTCTTTATTTTAGTTATAAGTTTTTATCACATTTACTCTGGTTCTCTGATATTAGGATGACAATTTGAAGAGGACGTGTAAATGAGTAGTATCTCCCTGARTTCCGTTTTTTTTGGACCAAGATGTTGGAAGTTCTTCCAAACTGTTGTTTTTCCTGGCTGGTGAACGCCTTTGGAAGGAGCTCATAGCTTTTGTGGTTGTCAGTATCAAATTTTTTGAATTTACTCTTGCTCTATAAGTTTCACTGGTCTTTATCCCGACGGGGATACCCTTATTCTAGAATGAGTGGCTTTTTTTTTTTTCCTTTTTTTTCCCCAGACTGACAAATCAAATTTGTAACTAAATTGAAATGTTGCGCTCCTGCTCCAGAGGAAGTGCACCCRTATGACGAGCTATTTGCAAGCAATCAAGCCGGCTCATTTTAAGGACTTGCTGTGAAGGTGCTTTAACCGTGCTCATTTCCTTTTGCATTGCAGAGGAGCGGCACCGTGTGTGTTGCTGGCTGCCGTGCCTGCCCGCGAGCGCTCAGTCAATCACATGTGGTCATTAAAAATGCCCACTGCCCATTAGGTAGCTAATACTGTGTCTGGGGTTAAGATTGCTTTGATGATTGCTGCAGYTTACGGTATCTAAGTGCTTCAGGTTTCCTTTCATGCTTGTTAGTCTGATACAGTGTGAAGAGACACTGTTTAGATTGTTGGGTACGGACTGTAGATCGTGTACAAATGCTATAAAACTGAATCTTTTAGTTGTCTTCATCCCTGCTGCCTGTTACCTAAGGGGGTGGATTTGTCCAGGAGTCTGACTGAGATGACAACAAAGAGCAGGAACAACTTTTCCTAACTTCAATTTCTTTTAGACCTTGCAAACAGCCAAGGTATTTTGTGCATGAGGGTCTGCAAGATTTAATCTTGTCCCTCCTGATAGAACTGCCTGGTTATCAGGACGGGCACGGAGGAGACTGCACTTATTGTTGTTATGTTGAGGCTTGAGCCTCAAGCAGGGGGCACAGAGGATGCCCCTTGCTCCTTGTCCTGCCAGCAGCAAGGCAGGGTCATCTCGGTGTCCCGTGGGCTGTCCCTGCTTGCCACCAAGGCTCTCCCTTTCCCCTCAGTCACATGTGAGCACTGTTGGCCTGGAGATGTGACTTTCCTTTCTTCTGGCGTAACTGCTAGAGCATTTTTCCTCAACATGGATTGATCCAGATGAAGGCTAATTGGTTGCAACCTAACACAGATAAGAGGGAGCAGACACAGCTTAAAGAAGGAAGTTTACCACCAATTTATGGTGGGGATTAGAGCCACCGCTTGCCATAAAGATATTTATCTGTTCTTTATGGCTGCGTTTTCGGTGGCATCTTGGCCCCGGTGGCAGGCAGTGCTGTAGCAGCTCGCTCCTTCTGATAAGAGCTTTGTACCTGCTGGGAGGAATGACCCAGGGGCAGTGGGAGCCGGCCCGACGGCCGAGATCTGCTGGCATCTGCTTGCATGGGTTTCAAAAACAGAAAAGGACAATTGCCAAAATCTTGTGCTTTTTTCCCCTCCACCCCAGTTTGGAAATGACTTGGATGTTGGCATTTTTTCTTCCATTTTCGGAAGGATGGACGCTAGTCCAGTGGGGATGATAGTAACGTTTGTGGGTTTAGTTTTTGCTGTGTAGTGAGTGTAGTATTATCCTTTTATTTTGTGATTTATGGTTTAAAATAAAACTACTGACATTTCCAAGAATGCAGGAGGGGAAATACTTATATATAGAGAGAGAAGTAAAAAATAAAAGAGGAGAAAGAGATTTGGGGTTCTTTGTTAGTGAATTTATTTCTTCCAGGCCATTTTTTCTAGGCCAGGTGTTGAAATTATGTTAATTAAATTCAAACATCTACATTTAAAATGTTTTATTACTTGAGTGATTTTTCTTTCTTACTCTATAGCCTCAGATTTTTGAAACACACAGATTAAAAAATCTTAAAGAATCCCACAGTAGCCTTAGATTGCAGCTTAGTTCCTTGGAATATCAGCTGTGCATATTTTGCATTTAATAAATTAATTTATTAAGGAAGATAGAAATTGATTATTCAATTACAGTGAACCAGGCACCAAACATCCTAGTGTGTGTGGTGAAGCATAAAAGAGATCAATAAAAATGTATTTTATAGCATTTCTTAGCAGTGAGTTGGCTGCCTAGAAACAAACCAAAGTACATGCATACAAACTCCTATCTGCTCTAAATGTTTTTTTTTTTCCAGATGATGTGATTGAAACACAAATGTCTTGTGCATTAGGCTTGTGTATGATCGGGGAATTTGCATTATGCATGAAATGCTATTTGCATTTAATTCCCGGAAAAAAAGCTGTGATACACACATTTGTTTATATTAGATATCTTTATATTCAGATACCTCTTTAGGTAGCTGAATAAGAAACATGTCATAAAATTGCTATACAAAAAAATGTGACTTTCACATTAAACTGTGCTTTAAGACTGGCAGTAGTCCAGAATCAAAACTGTCCTGTTTTTTTTTGTGCCTCCCTGTTTCCTTCCTTTAAGTTGTTGCTACATGAGGAAGGCAGGAACCTTGGAATGTTAGCCCAGCATTAAACTGCTGCTGTCACAGCAGAGCATCCTCCCTACCAATATTTTTGATGCTAAATATTGGACAAAATTTCCAGTAAATGAAAATTTTGATGGAATTATATGCATTCAAATGACTATAATATTGGAAGTATTTTATTGCTTTTTGGTGTTTTTGCTTTCTTACTGTACTCTGCTAGATGCAATCTACAGTAGCAGAAAAGATGTGGAAGAGGAATCAGAATTTATAACGGAAGAGTCTGGTTTCTATGAACTCAGCAACAAAATCCCCTTTTAACATTCACAACAGCTTGCAGAATGAGAGACAAATGCTCTGCCTGGAAAGTTATTCAAAACCTATTGAAACCCAGGCGAGAGCTCCTGCAATTCCAGTGGGTTTGGGATCAGGTGTGACAAATGCCTGGTARGGAGATTTGTCAAGCTTGATGTTCCCAAATGTGGTCTCTGTACCCTGGCACCCAACACTTTTCAGAGGCAATGAGCAGATCACGTCCTTTGACTCCAGGAAGAGCTGCCTGCTCTGCACTTCATGCAGGTGCTTAATTGCGGAGCTGGAAGCTGTGGGAGCAGAATATCCCGGGCAGCTACAGAGGGTGCTGCCAAGTGCCTCTTGCTCTTGTGAGCAACGTGTTGGGCTGCAGGCAGAAGAAAACAAGTGTTTTCTATGGGAGCTTGTGTGGGAGCAGAGCAAGCGCTGCCCAATATGCCCATATTTTCTTTTCCAGGTCTAAAAATGTTTTGTTTTCAGGGGATAAAATAGATTAGACTCTGAAGTGTCTGATTGATTTCCTGAAAGTACTGGCTTGTGATGTCTTGTATAGGAAGAACAAGCAGACCCCCAAATATTTGGGGACGTGGGCAGCAGGATATGACAATAGTTTTGCCTTCACATTAGCTTTCCTATTGTTGCTCTGTTTGGAATCTATCTAGGGAACCACCAGGCTACTGCTTRCCATTATACTAGTCTACAGAATAATGACTGAATCAGGCAGCAGTGTAATTCTTAAACTTTTGCTCCTCTATTCATTAAATAAAGTAAAATTTGTATTTTCCAAGGCTATAAAACTGTTTTCTATCATCTAGATAAGCCTCGTACCTTCTGGCTTTGACAAATACTGACGGGTGTTTGCACAGGACACGGTGACCAGAGAGATGCTGCTCTTGCTTCCATGGCTTCTGTGGCAAATCTCTCAATTTTGAACTGGATAATGAAGATCAGAATCTGGTCACTGGTTTGGAGGCCCGTTTTTCTTCTTGCTCTAGTAAGAATCCTTCTAATGACACTCAGCTATTTGGAAAGTTTTGACAGTGCCAGCGTAACTAAGTATTGCTTGGTGGTTTGGGAGTATTTCCTGTCTTTGAACAGTTTTGTTTTGAGAACAAAATGGTGCGTGCAAGCTAATTTCCATGCATTTTGCAAAACTCTGCTTATCATCTATGGCTTGCGCTCTCGATAGGCGCTTTCAGCAGCAGATCTCCGTGCCTGTCCTGGGAGATGTCATAACAGCAGAGAAGTCTGTAGCCCTCTGCGAGCCTATAAAACTGTTTCACAATGCTGCGTAGATGAAGGAAGCAAAACAACTTAAACTCAGGGCAGATTTACGGCCCACTTCAGCCAAGCCCTTAAGCATGCCTTCAAGTGCAGACGTAGCTTTAATCCATTTTTAGTCAACAAGTCCCTTAAGCGCAGGAGCAGGGCCCTGCACCCTGAGAGGTGAGAGGAGCTTTGCTGCTGTGCAGCCTGTTTCACACACAGCACCATGGTCCCCTGGGTCACACGTGTGACATTTGGGCCGTGGCCTCTCCGTGTAAAGCCACAGACTAAGGGTGAGTCATCAGCATCACCACAGCAACACGTTTCTTCTTAGTGCTCAAAACCTTTCTCTCCTGTGAGAGAACCTTGCTCGTTACATGGTTCTGGAGAGCTACAAGAAGGTCTGTAAACGGTGGCAAGACCAGGGCCGTGGGGCTGCCCCTGCTGCTGTCCTGCTTTGCCTTAGGCAGGAGGCTGCGCTTGGCCTTGAGGCTCTCCAGCCTCCGCGGGCCTCCCAGGAGGGAAGGGCCTTGGTGCAGCCCGCACAGGGTTGTGTCCCTGCACGAGCTCCGTGTAGTGGCACCACGAAGGGCTGTCCGTGAAGTTGAATGATTTGATACCACGTTCTCAACGGGTGACTCCCAGTGCCTGAATTAACCCCAACAACATAAAGCAGCCCAGGAGACAACCATGGTTTTGTGCATTTCCCATTCTGAGAGTTTGCTCCCTAAAGCAGATATCCAAAGTACTTTTTCTTTTTTACAATAACATAAGATGTTGATTTTGAGAGAATTCAGGTGTTCATAATGAGTTTCTTTCTTCCTTTTTAACCTTTTTGGGATGTTGAATTACTCTTCCAGAGACTGAAGCTGGTATCGCTTCCAGTCTCCAGCAGGGCAAGGAGCTTCCTCAGGTGAATTTTGTGGTGCCTTCTTCTCCTCATTAGCATGGATGCAAATATTTCTGTGAGGACTTTACAAAGAAATGATACTTTTTGATTCTTTGCATAGTGATTTCTACTCTTACTGCGATTCCCTATGGGATGTAGTTCCTCAAACACCTGCCAGTCATTTAATGCACTCTGTTGAGATCTCAAAAAAAGGCATAGGGCTCTGTTTTCAACTGGATGGCTTAAAATGATTTAATAACCATGATGAGTGGAATTTTTTATGAGGCTTTTTGGCTTGGGTAGGCTTTTCATGATATGGCTGAAGGCACTTCAAGCTGCACTGAGAGCAAGGGTCAGAAAAGAGGTTAAGATGAGACAAGTGCCAGGGGAGCCCTTTCTTCCCTGTGGTGTTTATGTTGATAATAAAGCTCTTGATGGCTGCAGAGAACAGATTCGAGCCTGCTTGCAAGAAGGGAGGTCTCAYCAGTGTAATAGGGTTGGGTGCCCGTATAGAAAACTTGGACAATGCCTTGTTGATCATTGGGTCTGTTGGGTTTGGGGGTTTTTCTACAGCAGCAGGAAGAAGGTAAACTYGGTATTAAAACCTGTACTGGGAAGGTGCTGCAGTGACTGCACTTCAGTTATTGGCCTTTATGGCCAAATGTCATGTGTTGTTTTCTACGTCAAAAAAAAGTTGATTTTGCTCTAGAGATAGTAGAGACATTAAATTAAAAGAAAATACAGAGAGAAAGGGTTGTTCTTGAGCTGGGGGAGAAGGAGGACAGATGTCTGCCCAGCTCATCTCTGGTCTCTCTTTTACGACACTCTTTGTCCAGACTGTTATCTTGTGGATCTGACGAGGCCCATTCCCCCAGATTTATAGGCTGCTATAGCTACAAGCTAACCTGGAAGGGTGATTCCAGTTAGGATTTTGTTTGCTGTCTTGTAAGGAAATTTCTTGGGACAGTTTGGGCTGAAGAAAGACACTGTTATCCAGAGGTCATRACATTGTGCCCTCCTTGCAAGGAGGACATGGGTTCAGGAACCCATTTCATGGGTTCCCCACCAGGAATCAGAAGTTTCCTTCCAGGACAGGCGCCACTGAGGTGGGTGGTGGGTCTTTGTATCAGTTCTGAACATACTGAGATGTTAAACTCATATTATGTGCCAAAAAAATGGCAGGTGCTGCTGAGAAGCCTTTGCAAACACATTGCCCGCTGTTTAATTGTGCGGTCTTTAATATCATACAGTCTTTGGATTTTTATGACCTTAATAGGCGTCGGCTGACGTCGGCCAGTCAGCACTTCTGTAGTGTAAATGTTAAATGCACATCAGCTGTCTTCTCAGTTCCAGGAGCGAGATTGTATCCAACTTGCAAATTCTTTGTGTTTGCTTACTGTCTGTTTTTGTAGGTGATATTTTGAATATTTAAGAGCTGGTATGTTACACAGTGTTGCTGCTCTCCATGACTAAATATTGGTAAAATTTGATATCTATCATAGCTATTCTTCAATCAGTTAAAAGAAACAAAAACCAAAAAACCCTTTCATTTCTAGAAATGACAACTTCTTCTGTATTAATGGATGGGAAATAAAAGATGAAAAAAATCTTCGTGGTACAAATTTGTTAATGCAAAAAAGCACAGGAGAATTACAGAGTATGTAAGAGGATGTTTTCCCCAGGTGATATTGCCTGTAGCTGGTTACTGTGCAAAGCAGATTATGTGTTAAGAGTTCAGCTCAAGGGAAACACCTAAATGGTGGTTTCTGGTCGTTTGAGCCACTCAAGGCTCTTTGACTGCCGGTCTTCAAGAAACGTGTGCTTTTGTTTTCCTTTTTTTTTTTTTGTCCTAAATTAATTGTTAATTTATAGTTCAACTGTATTTAAGTGTAGTATAAATTCTCACAGCATAGCCTTTTTTTGATGTCTATTAGTCCTTTCTGGCCACAAAATAAGGGTTGCTGAACATTAGTTCCTGAAATGTCCATGTCTAGGTGTGTTCCTGGAGATGAGGCAAATGTAATATAACATTATGATTTCCTTTTCAGACGCATGATTAATTTTTTTATCATGATACAGATAAAGATTTATCAGTTTCACTTTATCAGGTCAGTAATGACCTTCTCTCCAGATGTAATGTATTAATCTCAACAGACAGCAGCCCTTTAAATTTTCTCTCTTCTAAATTCCCATTCACTTGGAGAACACCCATCTGTGGCAGATTCAGATGTTCAGATGCTGCCAGGTGCCTTCAGTGTGGGAGACACAAGGGTAAAGTAAACTCGTCTTCTGGGCCTAACCCACTGAGCTGGGTTATTCTCTAGCTGCTCTAACATTCCATAGGATATTCTTTGTTGGCTAGAGGCTAATAGGTTGTACCGGGTGCTATCAGGGAAGTGTACAATACCACCGTAAGAATTTGATGTCCTTTTGTATTGAGGGCTATGCCGGTCCTTTATTTACTGTGAGAGTTCAGGAATAGGTGCATATTTCATGGTTTGTTTGGTTTTGGGAGGCTGGAAGGAGGGACTCTTTTGCTCATGCCTAAAACAACAGCAAACCAAAGCTGTTTGCAAAGATTTCCAGTCCTCAGTAGGTCTAATGGTGTGTCCCTAAATCAGTGTTACCTAACAGGTWTCTGGGGGTATTTCTGCTGCCTTCCCTTCGGCTGGGGTGGGAATGTCTCCTCCTGAGCAGGGAATGGCCCTGGGACCTCGCTCTCCGTCCCAAGGCACCACGACTGGAGCTGGGACACRGAGCCTCCCTCGCGCCGGAGCCTCCGTCGCTCCCTCCGAGGTACCTGGCCTGACGCGGTCGGTGCTCAGCACCTGCAGCCTCTGGTGACCCTGGGGGCCTTCCCGGGCTTCCTCGCTGGGAAACAAGGCGCTTAGATAAAGCATGGATTTAATTCACTGGTTTACGGTGAAGTTTTCAACACGTGAGCCTCTGTTTCAGGGGCTGTGGTTCTTAGGCAGCAGTTTCTGCAGTTTTCTGAAAGTGTTGGCTCTTTTGAAAGCAGTTTAAAATATATCCATCCAGTTCAGTAGTACCTCTGCAAAATAGCTCAATTCCTTTCTCTGAATTTTGCTTTAACTTAACCTGCTTGTTGGAAGAATCTGCTTTGTAACATGCCCGATCRGTTTAAGCCTCACTGGGAATTTGGCCCGTTTGTTTAATACCCTTTAACTTATTAGGCAGCCCGGCATGTTCTTAGAAAGACGACTTAAATTCAAGATTTCTATGCAAGATTTCATATGAATTGAATGAATATGTGGTTTGTTCACTGTAGAAGGACAGGAACTCGTTTGTTTTGTGATCCTGCCCATACAAAAACCTGCAGCAGTTAACAGGACTGGGGCATTGTTGCTAGCACATATTGGAGGTCAGCCAAGCTCTGTTCCTATTTGGCTTCAATTCTGGTAAGTCCTTCTAGATTATTGCAATTAAAGTATTTGGAATATGTAATTCCGTAATGCCTGATAGCGCAGAGTTTACGCTGCACACCTGCAGTGCCAGCTTCTCCTGCCAGTTAGTGTTTGGGGGGAATGTAGCAGAGAATAGTAGGRTAAGTAGTAGGATAAAGAGTTGTCAGTTCCACGTCTCGCCTGCTCGTTGTGCTCGGTTTTATAGGGTGCTCCTTCTCTTCCTGATGCCTTCCTGTCCCACGTGTTCSCGGTGCCACCACCCTCAAATCAGGCCAGCCATCCTGGGTAAAAGCTGCGTTTTGACCATAGTAGCTCTGCTCTGGAGCCTACACAGAATCACAGAATGGTTGAGGTTGGACGGGACCTCTAGAGATCATCTAGTCCAACCCCCTGCTCCAGCAGGGACACCCAGAGCACGGGGCACAGGGCGGCATCCAGGTGGGTTTGGAAGATCTCCAGAGAAGGAGACTCCACAAACTCCCTGGGCAGCCTGTGCCAGGGCTCTGTCACCCTCACAGTGAACAAGTTCTTCCTCAGATGCAGATGGAGGAACTTCCTTTTCCTTCTCACTGCCCGGGCCGCACGCAGCGGGTGCTGCCGCCGGCACCGTGACCTGCGGTCGCCAAACACAGCAGATCTGTGTCCGTATCCTCAGGGATTGCAAACAGAAATGCGGCTTCTTCACTGTCCTTAAAAATGAGGGGAAAATATGGTGTTAAGAGGAGACACTTCATAGCTGGTCAGGAGGGAGTTTTCACAAGGGGAGGATTTTACAGTGAAATGTAGATCTTGATGTAGATTCTCATGTTTTTCTGGCTAGGTCTACTACTTACAGAAAGGGGAACTCAGCAGCCAGCAGCTCCACTCTTGCTTTCTGAGCTCCAGATTCTCACGTTGCTGCAATCCAAATAAAAGGCTGTGATGGGAAGATGAAGATGTTGAGCTTTCTGCAAGCAAAGGGAACCTGGGGCAGTAATAATCACTTTGTGTAGTCTGCTGCTTGTTGCAATGATTAGAAAAATGATGGCCCCGGCCTTTTCATTCTAGCAGTTGGATTAGTTAAGGCTTTAGCTTGCAATGTTATCTCAGAGAGAGCAGATGAAGCTGCTGGTAGGGAAGCTGTGCTTGCTCCTGCATACAAGGTGTTTGCACCTGTACTTGTTTGTGTTTCTGTGGGTGGGGAGAGGTTGGGAGAGCAAAGCCACTGAGTGGCCAGAGATTATACAAGGCCATTAGAGCTTTCATGGTTCATACTTATCTACTGTGCTGTATAAATAGTTATGTGTTTATATACAGCGTGATCCACATGGGGAAACGAGCGTGAAGCACCGGCTGCCTCTGTCGCTGCGCGGCGCCCACCAGCATTCCTGCTCCCACAGCCCCTCATCGATCACTGCTTCTGGCAGTAACCCTGGGTGCAGCCTCTGGAGGAGCCAGGGGCTGTGAGGAAAAGTGCAGAGTCAGGCGGGAATCCCTGCTTGCAGTTCCAGCTGTGTGGACACCCACTGTTTATTGATCAAAGGCAATGGAAATAAATACACCCAYGTGAGGGTTGAGCCATACGGACGCCATACAGTTATTGAGCATACCTGATTTTAAGGATAGATTTGCAAGTTTTTGTTCTGTGTGTTCTTTTTGCAAATGTGTGTACCCAAATCCTCCCTGGGCTTTGAGAGGCACATAGCTTCATTTTCAAAGGCACCGAGCAGTGGATTTCCTGACATCGGGCACTTAGTTCTTTTGCAGATTTATAGATACAGATTTAGAAATCCAGTTTTGTTTTACTAGTTATGGAGCCCAAGATGTTTATTAAGCTTTATTAAAAAAAAGTTGAGTACGCATGCCCGTCAAGACTGCTATTTCTTTGCATTCTCAAGCATAGAAATGAAGCGTTCCTCTTTTCGCCTGTAGCCGTGATTTCTATAGGTRCTTCACCTCGAAAACCTTTCCACACAACGTAGCTTGTGCTTGGAGTTAACCGCAGGCTCGGGCAAAGCTCTCTTGCCGAGGACTTGCCGGGCGGCCGCGGCGGAGACGCTGCCCTCGCTGCCGCTCTCCGAGGCGCYCCGCTCCCCGCGAGCTCGGCTGCCTGGCGGGATCATGGACATCGAGGGGGTGCTGCAGCGGCTTGGTGAAGGCCGGGGCAACTTCACATAAGGCTTTGAAAGWTTTTTGACATGGAAAAGCAGGATTTGTGCGATGAGACTACGTGTTGCTGTAGGCTCCCGTCTACGCTGCATGTCCTTGGAGCCGTGTGGCTGTGCTGGGGAGAACAGGCCACTGCCACCTGCTCTGCCATCACAYTGCTTTGCTCTTGGCGTTATCAATTAAAACGGGGTGGTTTCCCTAGCAGTTTTATACTTAGGGGAAGAAAGGCAATCGTGAAAATAGCTTGGACCTCAGCAGTCTAAAGACTTAGCTGAGCAGCAGCATCTTGAACTGTGTTAGGGTTAACAGGACAGCCGTATGGGTTCGTAAAATTGGTTGGGATATGTTCTTTGTAGAGAGATGCTTTCACCATTGCTTGTAACTCTTACCAATGTTCCATAGCTGCTCTGTGTAAAAATCAATTTAATCTTGTGGTCTGGAGGTCCTAAGGTGCAGCACGAGCGGCAGTTTCGCTGTGACAATGGACTTCTMAAGTGTGTGCTAGGGCTCCGTTGCAGTGAATAACTCTAATGGTGCCGCCAGATTTCGGAGAGTCATCCGAGGAGGGCCGAGCTGGAGAGATCCTAAATCAGGGCAGCTGTTCTAGCTTCGCAGTTCCAGCAAATGGCTCTTAATGGTGGCGGCTGCTGCGGTAATGAAAATCTGTGACACCTATTGCTTCATGTAGCAGAGCTTCCCGCACCACGAAAGGTAGTTTCCGGAGGAGATGGGGGATGTGGATTAGTTTAAGGCAGGCAGAGCAGATGGTTAAAGAAAATTACCCACTTTGTATTTCAAGGGAACAGCAAAGATTTGGGATTAATGTGTTGCCTTTGTTGCCTTTTTTTTTTTTTTATTGTAGACATTTACAGAAATGGCTTTAGATGTGTGGATGCCAATAAAGAAAATTGTAGTTTATGCAAACAAGCCAACCTAGCTTGTGTATGTACCTGAGATAAAGAAGATATTTAAGCCATTAAGGAAATGAAAACACAGTGATAAAACCCAAGCCTTATAGGGACCGCATTGTGGTACTTGGTCTTCTGCCAGTGGCAGCCCTTGGGGTCRAAGGGCTTTGCCGCCTGTATCGCAGCCAGTCCCAGCTGGATGCTCCTTAAGGCCGTGTGGAGCTGCGGTTTGGCAGCTCTGTCCTCGCTCCTTGGATCCTGGCGGATTCAGATCCAAGCTGCGGTGCTGGATCTACGGCCTCCGTGCGCGGCACTCCATGGCCGGGATCCCTCCTGGCAGTGCTGTCCCKCTCTGCTTGGGCCGCTTGCTCCTGCCGGCTGCTGCCACTGTCTCAGCGATGCCTCCTTTGGCCGAGGCCTCCCTGTCTTGTCCATGGAGATCCTGAGAGGAAAGCGCGYGTGTCCGCCTCGGGAGGAAGGAGCAGGGCTCCCTGACAGGCAGCGCTGTGGCCCTGTGTGCGGCACAGGGCAGCAGGCCTCAGTTCCTGYGGGAACTGCAGGGTCGGTCTCTCGCAAAGTGATGGACAACAAGGCAGGAAACTGCTCCAGCAGACCCCGTCCTGTTCTCTGGCATGTGCTCCATCCCTCATTCCTCAGCCCCTTCTTTCCTGACATGGGAGGATGGCAAATTAATGGCAGGTGTGTGCGTCAAACTGTGTGTGCTCTGAAGGCTGAAGCGAGCCTTGAAAACCCCGCTCGTTACTCATTAAACTGATCAGAAGATCAGAGCACTTTGTGGAGGGTTTTGTAAACCTGTTTCTGAAGCACTTGTTGGATTTTTAACCTGGAAAGCTTGACTTCCAGCAGGTTAACTGCAGCTTGTCATGAGTTACCTTGGACAGGAATATCTTGAGGAAAATCACAGGAAGATTTGCATTTTCTTCACAAGCCTTTGAGCTCCTCTCTTATTTTTCTTCATTTCACTGCAAGATCGAGCTTAACCGCCCGTGGTGCAGGGCAAGGCGCGTGGCCAGTGACTGACTGCTGCTGCTGAGGGCATTGGCAGCAACACCCGGGAGCAAGGCCTGAGCATGAGGGCTTTGCCTGGGGCTCTGTGGAAGCAGGGCARGAATCGGCTGCTAAAGGAAAAACTGGCCCCTGCCTTCCCACAGGAGGAGTCCTGGGACTCCTGCCTGCTTTGACTATATGTTTTTGGTGTCAGGAAGTTAGGTTGGTTGTCTTGGATATCTGTCCCTGCAAGGGAGCAGAAGGCCTGTCGTGCTCAGACCGGGCCATGGATTTGAGTTCGCAATTGGATTCTTTTTCTCTAGCTCTAAGGAAAGGTTTGTAAAGGGTGAGTAGGCACTTAAATATGCAGCTAGAGACCTTGTTAGATTTTTAAAAATAACCTTTTCTTAGCCTGCAGTTCCTGTCTGTATCTTTAGATACCTAAATGCTTTTCAAATCTGCCCTGTGGCTGCTCTACTCTTGATTTTCCTTCTATGAAATGAAAAGATAATCAGGATTAATTCACTAATGGAAAATGTGTGGCAGTTGGACAGTGCCCCGAGGATGAAAAGTATCTTCTGTTCTGAATCCAAGAGCTGTGCGATTCTCACAGTGCTTCTATAACACCCTTGTGAGCTGCCCAGAGCTGGTGTGGTGGAGCTGGTGATGAAGGAGTGGTGGCTCCCTACACCCTCCAAAGAAATCACAGCTCCTTTCCTGGCAAAGCTGCAGGATTCTTCTTTGCAGGAAGCAAACTGCATTTGTAGGTTAGGGGGAATGAATTAGCAAACAAGTAATTATATTTGCATGTAACCTTGTTAAGATAATATCCTGCCCATCTTAAACCTGTCAGAGTAGACATATTTAATCTTCGTGACGCATGGAGCAATATATTATGTTTGACAGTTTCTAAAGGAAGAAGGACGAGGGGCTGTAATTGGACTGCTGGTGATGGAAAATAATGATGAGCCTTTCTCATCTTCAGAGAGTTTCCAGCCACGTGGCCAGTGAGTGAGTTTAATACGTGTTTTACAGATGGTGGAGCCAGGATTCAAGGAGAATCCCTGGYGTAAAACTAGAAGTTCCTGCTTCCTTGCACTGTCATGTAAAAACAAAATTAATTTGATTTGTTCAATCTGCACAGAACAAGTGCAGGACTGAGATTAGCCAGGTTACATGCATCCTTCTGGGAAGTGACCCTTTACACATCAAATCAGCTCCCTGCACTACTAATGCAACAAATTCTTTAATAATTGTATTACTGCTGTGGTCAGTAATCTTCACGAGTGAATTAAAGTACCAAGAGTTTCTCAATATCCCCCTGAGAAACAAAGCTCTGATCCTGTAGCCTTTGGGATTTCGGGCTTGTTTTGGACTTGGTGGAGTCGCCAGCTTGGTTGCGCTTGGAACYTGTTAAACAGATACTGGGAGTTAGGAATTGCATTTTGTTTTGATTTTAAATATGTAGATTTTGTTAGAAAGTGCTTAAAAATAGCTTACTTTTTTGGTTTGTATTGCATGCTGAAACTTGTTTTATATTGCCAGCAAGAGGTGGCTTGTGTGTTATTCACTGTTTGTCCCTCACTGTGATTCTGGTGTTCCAAGGCTAGTGAGGCACAAATATGCCTTAGAGATTTTACAAAATGTCTCTTTTTCTCCTCTCCTTAAATTTAATAAAGCTCCACCAATATCACCAAAATGTAATGTATAGACCAGCCCTAAACTGAACCATACTGCAGTGTCCCATTGGAACCTAATGGATAAAAGATTTCCGGATAAGCAAAGAAAGATGAAAATATTTTGTGTTGGCTTTTTTAGTTACCATCAGAAAAGTGCTTTACATATGCAAAACCAAAAAACCCACTAGTTAAAACACTACAGTGCTATTAATGCAGGCAGGAACTATCCATTCTCTTTTGCAATGATTGCTTTTCCCCTCCACTGCGTTTATTCTCTTAGCCTAATTCTGTGTTCCAGCCCTGCCCAATAATTTTGAGGTCACCTCCCCTTCTGTTTTCTTTCTTTGTATTTTTGGAGGAAATCCCTGACTACATTTCCTAGCTCCCCAATAAAAGCAAAACATCCCAACTTAGCTGCTACTTGAGCTCTACTGTCTGAAGTGACGCTGCTGAAAATCAATATGGAGAGAGCCRGATCATTTAGAGGTTTCCCCCTGATCAGCCTGAATAGACAGCACGCTTAGAAAACAGCCTGAGAAACTGCATCGGGATTGATTTCAGGTAYATCTGGTGGAGTATAGTTGTCTGCCCAGTCATTGCTCTTCATTCTGCTCCCTACACACTTTGCCTTTCAGAATCAAATAATCAGTAGCAATAAGCACAAGCAGCAAGAAAAAATACATATAAATAATCTCCYCTTTTGGTTTCAAACCAAATAACGGTGGCTTGATAGCCACTAGCATGGCTATCATATCTGYAGAATCTTTGGGTAAGCCCTGACTCCACTTTATACTAGCTTAATAAAAATAAGTGTTTTGGTTTATATTGATGGTTTTGTTGTTAGTGTCCTTGAGACTAGATTTTCACCATGTCTCAACATCATTATCAACATTTCCCACTTAATTTCTTTTTAAAAAGTGGCAAGAGAATCAATACTGCAAGGTGTCAGCATTGGTGTTAGACCCAGCGCTTCTACTGGGCTTTTATTCCTTATTTTTTAATTGGCAGTTATGGCACTCAGAGGGAGCCTCTCTGCAACTCGAAAAATACAACCCTAGCTGGGAATACAGCATTCATTGTGGATCGTGTTCTGGTATCTTTCTTGATATAAGTCCATAATAATTAATTGATATTAATGATCTTAATTAATTAGGATTTTTGTCCAGGGAAAGGAAATTCAGATTTTACTCATATTTCCCACCTTAAAATTTTACATCAGAACAAATTCTTATTCCAAACTCTACTTTTGCCTTACTGTATGAGAATAAGTGGTTCACCTGTGATTATCTGCCACAGGCCATAAGTCTGTGTTATAAAATCATAGTCCATTTCAAATATTACTCTAAAAATATTTTTAAAACCTTGGAATTTTGGGGCTCAGACAGAAATTAGTATCTTAAGACTACCCCAGCAAATGGTTTTGTAATATTTTAAGAGTTTTTAATGCTTTTAAGCTACATTCTTGCCTTTTCTTTCATAAATTTATCTCCAAAAAGAGGTAGGTTTCTTTAGGCCAAATGCTCGTTGACTGTCTTTAGGAAAAATCCTCCCCTTTTCCAATGCTGCTTTCAGGGACCTAACCCATCGGTGGCAATGGGAACGTGCAGTGGGGACAAGCCGTGAGCAATGTGAGCTGTTGCAATACTTGGTTTTCTGTGGGTGTATGAGATAGATAAATGCCTCTGTGATGAGCACATGCCGAGGGCAGGAAGCTGTCATTTTATATTGAAGTGCTTCAAAACAGAGAAACAGTTTTGGTTACCTAAATGTCATATCTGCTGTCATTTTTATAGGAAGATGATGGTTTCTAGCTATTCAGTTTCTCCTTTTGCAGTTGATTTCAGGTGTGTTAAATCCTTCTTTTCTTTGCTTTTTCCTTTTCACCTAGTTAACCATCAACTGTCTTCATGTTTCCTCCCCGTTCCTTCAGCTCAACCACCACAGCTTTAGCTCTTCTGTGCTGTTCTGTGCTTTCATTGCAGGCCAGTCGCTCCAGCCCCGACCGTGTTTTGTTGCTCTCCTTGAGCACAATCCAGCGTACCTGCAGCTTTCAAGCAATGATGTTCACAGAGGATTTGCTGCCCGCAGCAGGGTTAATACGGCCAAGGAAAGGGATTTCAGTGTTTTCAGTTGTATGAGTGTGTTTGTACAGGTCAGCTTCTCTAATAGCATGTTGGGAAGCACAAACTTGTGTGTATTCTCTTCCTGTTTATTTCAATGGTAGCTCTAAGTTTATTTCTTAATCTATTTCTAAGTCTATTTCTAAGTCTATTTATTTCTCCTATTCTGGGTGAATTTTTAAGTCTCTTTCAAAAAAGCATGTGATGACTTCTTGTTGAAGAGGGCCTAATCTTGCCTCTGCTAAACTGATGGAAATTTTGCCTTTTTCCTGGGTGGAATAAGGCTGTTACAAACACATCTGCTGCGTGCTTCTCTTACTCAGGTGCTCCACAGAAAGAGGTGTAACTTTGTCCTTTTCAACAAGCAGTAAAGGGGATAAAAGGTTCTCTGGCAGTCATTTCTTAAGGACTTCTCTGGACATAACCACTGTGGAATAATTTTTTTTCTTGCAAACAGCCCGGTCACTCTAAAATGACAAAATTCTGAGATATCCTGTGCTACTTGTTTTGATTGTGTTGTTGAAAGAAGCGATTTGAATGCAGCAATGAGTCAGAGGGTAAAGATGCATTGAAACCTTGACAGATAGTCAAGTTTTATGAGAAATTATAATGACACTGATTTCTGATGAGCATTGTAACTGCATTAATTAATTACTTAATTACATATTTTTAAGAGAGAGAGATATTTTGGATCTTCTAGTTGTCTTAAAACTGTATTTCTCTTAATAAAGCAATGTAGTATAYAGCGTAACTCAATTCTGGTTTAAAACAAAGTTGTACCTTTGAGTCTGATGTGTGAATTGGAGAATGATACCTACACTCTCCTCTATTTCCTCTTGTCTTTCAGGGAAGTTGGGATGTTTCAGTGTTTTGGTTTAGTTCATGAAACTGTAGATCACAGAGGAACTATGGAATTTGTCTCTGAATCCAGGATAGGATTCCAGACACTCTTCTTTGCCTATGCTTAATTATCTTGCAGCCTATTTTTTCTTATATCTTGTTCACAATTGCTACAAAAAACACCAAGTGTTTTAATCATCCTGGGTTTACTCTGGGCGTCAAGGTGTCAGTATGTCCAAAGGAAACCTTCTGGCATTGGAGAAGAGGAGGCTTTGAGACATGAAGCTCTCAAGATTGTTGCCAGTGATCAAATCCCTGGTAGTTACATATCCATAATCAACTACACAGTTAAACTCCTGAGAGGAAGACTCCTTCAAGAGAGGCAAGAGCTGATGCTTCAGTGTAGGCGCCCACCTCGTGTTGCACATTAAAGCCCAGGAGGAGGCACTTCTGGTTCTTTCTGCTTCTGAGCACAAAATTACATGTTGCTCCTCATTACTAATGTTCTTTTAAAAATAGTACAGGGATGAAGAGAAATCCTGGCTAATGCTTATTGCATGTAATAATACCCTGGAGCATTAGAGGGACTGTGAGCTTCTGGTGTCCGTGTGGAAATACCGAGCGACTGGAAGGCGCCCGTCTGCCACAGAGGCAGGGAAATCTGGCTTTCCTGCAGACTCGCTTTGTTCTGGTAGATGTGGGGCTACACCACTGTGTTTTACTCTGTGCAACGTCACACTTTAGTTTCCAATTATAGTTCTTTTCTTAATTCAGAGGAGGATGCTCCTTGCTGTTCAGCCCGCTCCAGCTCTCCAGGCTCTTTTTGGACGTGGTCGCATGACACATTAACACAGAATATCAGTGGCAAATGTTTGTTGCCAAAAACTCACAGCCCGTGCTGCTCACAGAAGGAAAGACAACATTGTGTTTATAGCACTGGCACAAACTTGAGAAGCTGGGACTTATTTTCATTCTCCAACAGGTGAAGTTGTGTGCAGGTTTTCGGGCTTGTAAAAGGATTTGGCTCATGGTTGATGCTTCCTGTGCTCCTCTGTTTTTCACCTCTGATGGTCTTTACTGGAAAATGTTTAGGCAGTCCCTTGCATCGGCACTGGAAGCGTTGGAGAGCGTCTTTGTTTTAATCTTACTGACCTGCTGGATAGAAAACCCACTGCAAAAGTGAGAGGTGTCAGTTTGACCATAGGGCTGCTGTTTACTGGATAAATGTTTTCACTTTTATATTAGTACAGAGAATTGTATGAAGTGAGACTAGAGGAAAACCTGAGCACAGTGAGTATAAATACATAACTGAACACAGAATCAACTCTTCTGCTAGGAAGCTTTGTGCTTTSCCTGCTGCTCTCAGTGATTTGAATTGCTAGATGGACCTTTCTCCACCTGAGTTCTAGTGCGAAGATGAAGGGAAGCAGGTTGGACCTGGCCTTTTGCAGTCACGATGGGAGCTTCTCCCTCGGGTGCTGGGACAGTCCCAGGGGGTCTGTCGAATGAGAGAGTCGCAGAGGAACTGYGGAGCATCCCGCTGACAGCAGGAATGGGAGAAGCAACAGGAAGAGGTTGTGGAAGGTAATGCAGGAGGACGGCCGTGCAAGGTACCCGGGCAGCCTGTCAGAAGAATTGTTCTCTCACTGCTGTGATAATCACACATCCCAGGCAAGGAGGTGGAAGATTAAAACTAGCTGACCTGTGATAAAGACAGAATGGCGTAAATCTCGCTAAAACATCATATCTGGTATTTCTGAATTTGGGTGCTGAAGCAATATTGCAGCAATGTGAGGTGACGGGAGTCTCGGTGGATGTGGTGATTGGTCTGGAGCTGCTGCGTGGTGACAGCRCAAAGGTGACTTTGGGTGCGAAGGACCTGGGAAACTCTCCTGTGTACCCTGGATTCGCGGTTAGTCCGGGACAGCCGTGGTGCATCAGAGCAGCATTTCCAGGGAGCCGGCGGGTAGGACAGAGCTTTGTCCTGGAGATGTGTGTGTTTTGTGCTTGGAGATTGTTGCTATCAAAATCACCCTCAAAAAGGGGACATTCCTACTGCAAAGCTGCTCTTGCCACCCGCTTAAGGACTCTGCTCAACGCCCCTGTGTTCCCACTTCAGTTCCCTTTGAGGTGCTTTGTGGTTTTGCCCTTCTCTGCCACGGTTGTTTACGCTTCACGGCTGTGCACTGCTTGTAGGATGTTTAGTCTTCATAAAGGAGCAGGAAAAACGTCTAATAATGGGAGGTGTTCGGTTACTGTTACTGCTGTTGGCATCTGCAGGAATGAGGGGAATTCTGCTACGGTGGCTGCATTTGTGAATTAAAAGAAATGGGAGGATGATGAAGAAATCGAAGATGCTGTGAATGTGAAGGTGGAAACGGGACTGATGAACATTTCTAGTCCTACAGCATAAAGTAATTACGGATGGAAGTTTTACTCTGCAGAAAATCTGTTTTGAACTTGGTGCTGAGCAGCTTTTCYGCTCAGCAGGCAGGCGTACGTGACGTACCAGGCGCAGCAGCTCCCAGAGCAGCCACCGGTGGGGATGAAGCTCACCTGGAATCTGTTTCTGTTCCTTGTTGGTTGGGCAGGAGAGGCTGGAAGAGCCTAGGACCATCCTTGACCTGCTGAGCTTGGGGGCTCTGGGCTTCGGATTCCTCAGGGTCCACCAAATAGATTACCCGCTGCTTTTTAAGGAAGAACTTACAATAATTGTATTGATTGCCTTTCATTTGACTCTTGACTGAGAGGAATAAAAAGCATCAGGATTATTGATTTAGTTTCACAGTCGGGTATTTTACTTTTGTTTTTGCCTCCCATAGGACCTAATCTCAAGGCCATTTAGACAGTTGTGTAAGGTCCTAATGCAGTCGAGATAATGCAGTTTGCTCCTGAGGAGCCTGGGTCGGCAGGAGCCCGTGTGTCTCTCTCCTTGCTCAGGCACTTACAACTCTATCATCGGAGAACAACCCWACAATGGTTGAAGAGAACACTAAACAAATGGACTGGTTTACTCTGCTTTTTAGAAGACTCCTGAACTCCTGTATTCCCTTATGGACCCCAAAGACTTCTACAGAGATCCTTGCTGAATCTCTCCATTACATGACCAGGACCTTGGGGGAAGTGACAGAGGCATTTTGGCCTGAAACTCACCCCAGAAGGATGGGAATTTAGGACTGAAGATAGTGAGAAGCAGCAGGCATGTCCCAGAGCTTCAACTGTTGGGATTTTGTATCTGACTGCAGTAGAAGAGGTCCATACTGTTTGCCTTTGAATATCCCTGGGGAAGGGCTGGGTAACGTTGTGTGAAGTTACCACTCAGTTGCAGTGTTTAAATTTGAGGATCTTCTCCTTACAGCCTGTTCTGCATCCCRGGTAGAGCGGAGTTTGGCCAACAAAGATCCAAGCCCTTCACTCAAATAAGTAAATAAATAAATAATCAGTCTCCAAAAGGTAAGTGAAATTCAGTCGAGCCGAAATACTTAGGCACAGGGCATGGTAAAACAACATGCCATGGTACCAGGTGGACAGGGAAACGTGCCATTAAACACAACAAGGAAAATGCCTTTCACGGGGCTTTACTTCACGGGTTTGAAGGCCCTGTGGCTCCAGGGCCCCGTGTGGGATGAGCAGAGCTCGCGTCGCCAGCGGCCTGTGCAGGGCCACGTCCGTGTGTTGGGGTGGGTGTAGGAAGAAGGAAGRGCGGGATGGGAGATGAATACAACACAAACAGTGGTCCCTGGTTCTCCTGCTTTCGGTGACATCTTGAAAATCACACGGTCCTCTAATGAAGTAAGTTTGTTTTAGGATTCTTGGCCAAATATTTTCCTTCATTTTCAATTGTTTTGCTGTAGTTACAATTTTGCTATGTCTTTCTGTTAACTGATTTTCTTCCTGTTGCATGTAAGGTATGGAAAAAGCAAGGAGATTCTTTGGGATAAAAAGACATGCTTTTAAAATTATTATATTCCACTATCTAGAGTGCTCCTAGAAGCTGCAGTTTTCTCACCTCTTTCAAATCATGTCTTTCACCCAGCAGGGTACAAAAAAGTCTTAGGAGGCAGTTAAATAATTTCTTTCTGCAGACAGTTGTTTTTCTGGGAATGACAGAATTTTTCTGTCATTCATGTCTGGAATGACAGTTTCCATATGGTAGCTGGGATGATGCTCTGGCCTTGCAGTCCCAGTTTTGCCTTGCTGGGTGACCTTGGCAAATCTTTTCTGCTTCTCAYTGTCCTCATTTGTAAAATAAAGATAAGGAGGCAGAGATGCATCGCACGATACCTTGACATCTCTTGATGAAAAATGCGTTGCCATTTGCAAGGGTTTGTGATTCCCCGGCAAGTAGGGCATTTTGTACGCGGCTTTCTTCGGGAGCGCAAGGCCCTTTTCAAACCCTCCCTGTCCCCATCCCAGCAAATGCATTTCCTTTACATCCAGGACCCGTGTCGCATTTTGTGGAGATGGGTGATAACATTATCTCCGTCTCACAGCCGCAGCAACAGGGACTGTGCAAAGAGGGAGGCCCCTCTCGGAGGCTGCGGGTCCCCRGCGGCTCCCGCGCCCCGGCAGCTTTAATCTCCAGACAATTTTGCTGCCTGTGCAGGAGAGGCGCTGCTGAGGACACCGCTGCTGCCGCGTTGCCGGGRCCCGAGCTCCCGTGTTTTGCTGCCCTGCAGGGTTTATTCTTTTCTTCCCCCCATTCCCCTGCCCAGACAAGCTGCGCAGGTGGAGCCTGCACGAGCGTGATGGTGCAGCCGCTTCCTGCACGTGTGTGTGCGGGCAGCRGGAGCGCCTGCAGCTTTCGGAGGGCCCTGCTCCTCCGTGGGCTTTCCCAGGCTCGCAGCATGGCCGGACAAGGAACAAGAGGAATAAGAGGAACAAGAGGAACAAGAGCTCCGTGGCCGGGAGCACCGGCACCCGCGGCGCTGGGTTTGCACAAGCCCCCTCATTGTGGCTCTGTGGGGAGCCTCCAAGTGGATGAGTGCTTTTAGGTCCCCTTATCAGCGCTTTGGAGATAAAGGGGCGCGGGATGAACGCTGCTCCCGTAGCCCTGCGCGCTTCACACACCCGCGGCACCCAGGATAGGTAGGGGCTCTAGAGGGGGATTTACCAGCGGCTGGGCCAAAATGCCACGAATGATTTTCATATGCTTTTTAATTATGGCTTGTCAGATGGCTCCTCCTCACAGGAGCATAATCATCAAGCAGATAATTGCTGCTGATTTATGTTATAAAATAGGCAGGCAGGGCAGGCAGGGGGGCACTGGCAGGGGGTGCTGCCTGGGGGGCTCTGCGCCGCTCCCTCCCGTTTATCTCCCTGTTTACTGTCGTCAGGGAAGCCCAGAGCCAACCGGGAGATCCTGCCTGGCACAGGACTGGATTACTGGCCCTAATGCGTGGAAAATTGAATGTATTAAGCGGCAGCCGCGTTTCCAACCTTAAGGACTTCACAAGGGATTTGAAACAAWAGGCCAGAGCCCTCGGAGGAGATTTTCATCCCAGGGGGGAGTCTCATTTTTGAAAAACAAATTAGCATCACCATAGAGAAGCAGCTTCCAGTGACCAAAAATTAGATTACAGAATGAGAGATTTTTAGTTCTCCCTGGTTCCTCTGTCCATCTTTTATTTATTTTTTTGGCCAGTCTAAGGAGYGCTCTTGTCTTGGATGGGGCCGAGGGGAGCTAAGCTCTGACCTCAGTGCCATTGGGTGCAATTGCACTGAAAGTGGGAAAAGCAGAGACGTCTGAATGTCTTGCCGGTCCATGGGTGAAAGATAAAAGAGTGCCTTTCTTTTACAGAGGGGTAACAGCAATGGTCTCTTGATTTATACATATATAAATTCACTAAAGGTCCTTGGAAGGGGGAATCTGCAGGAGTTAGGGCCAGATAAGGATTTTTTTGTTTTCACCTTTTCTTCCTGGAGGCAAGCAAAGTATTTCGCAGGCTGGTAATAAAAACATGGTCTTAATTCTGAGACGATCTCAGAAAGAAAGCTCATGAGCTATAAAGAATTAGCTGCTTTCTTTATGCGTGTAGAAAAAGTGCATCTCGTGCCCTTTAGGAGACACTGAGGAGTGATAGGGAGAAGGGCCGCCGAGTTACCCACCTTGAGCCCTGAGCATGGGATCTATCTAGGAGAAGGGCATTTTTACTTGTCAGTTTGAGGATAGTAAAGTACCTGAAAAGGTGCTTAATTTTCTTTTGGCAGCAGTGGGAGGTGCTCTGGGTCTCTGGTTGACAAATAGATGTGCCAAAGATGTGTGCATGTCATATAGGAAAACAGCCTATAATGGTATTTCTTTCTTTTTCAGCGTCACTTTTGCGGGTATATCACATCTTTAGCCTCCTGGCCCAACTCCAGTTTGAATCATATGTCAGCCTACATTTCCTCTGTTATTCTGGCGAGGTCATGTTGTCCTCAAATAAGAATAGTGAATGCAGTGAAAATGAGATCCCCAAGCTACTTTGAACCCAGGTACAATGCAGTAATGCAGTGAGTTTTATGCACATAAACCTGTGTGGGTAGATGATTGGGAAACTGTGAGGTGAAAATCTTTTCCTATTTGCAAACAGAGCTGTCTTACTCTATTTTTAACTCATAAAAGACCTTAAAAGCTAAGGATTAAACAGGAAACTGCTGCTGTTTAGTGCGTGTCGATGTCAGCCCCAGTTTGCTGCGCAAGAACCTGCCTGTGGCTTGTGCGCTGTGTCCTCCGAGTTCAGCCTGTGCCTTCCAGCCCCTCTAAGGACTTGGCTTAGCCTCACTGCAAACAGGAGCAGATTTATAAGCTAACAAGCTCCTACTGATGAGTGTTTCCTTCTTAAGCCCGGCTACCCAAACGTAATAATACTGGGCAGATTTTTTCCCTGAAGGGTATCCACGTTCTGTCACTTTGGAGGATATGCACTAAGATGGAAACAACACCTTATTATGAAGAATAAGCAGATTTTAATGATAGTTGTTGCCTTGTGAGATATTGCAAGTGAAGCATGCATTTTTGATTAATGCACAGCAAAACAGACCCAACGGTGCTGTCACTGTTTTTGACTTTTTGCTATAGAAAAACAGTATCTATAATTACATATTTTTGTCTGCAAAGCACTTTACCAATTTTAGATAATTAATCCTCACAAAAGACACACACAAACCCAAATCTGCCCTGGTAGCTCCCCTCACCTTTCCAAGTATTTCTCAGGTTCTGTCGTCCTAGAGTAGTTCATGATGTGCTCCAGACTGATTTTGTTTTACCTAGTCCATGAGTTTCTCTGTCTTGGTGCTTATATCCTCTTTAATGAGGATAATTTGCTATAAACCGAAATGGGGCTCTGCTTGTGCTCGTCTCTGTTTTGCAGAGCTGAAAGCGCAGTGGAAATCAGSTAGGTTCTCCCTGGCACGGATGAGATGCTCATCAGTCAACTGGGAGGAAGGCTGGCTGAGCACCGGTCTTGACCTCTAGCTTTCCAAAAATTGTGGTATCTCCTTTTCTCTGTTTTCTGCTCGTCATTTGTCTCCCCCTCCTTTTTCATTCTGTTTTTCCCCAGCCTTTTATAGAAATTTTGTTAATATTCTGTGCAGCTAACAACTAAGGTTGCAAATAATGGAAATACTTCTCCTGAAGGCGCCGTGTTCTTAAATATATATATAACTGTATCCTTAAAATGATATATACTCAAATCAGCAGAAGATATATTGGTGTAAGATGTATTTGCAGATCATTTAGTTGAAGCCGTGCTGTGAAAGGTAATTCTGGTTGGCTGCTGGAAGCAGGCTGGGTGGCCACTCATTTTCTGCTTCCAGTGCTGAGCCATTCGTGGAATTTGCAATTTTCTTTTTTTTTTTCTTTTACTTCTCTTTTATTTTTCATTATTCTCAGAATTTGGCTGTTGCTAAATCCTAACCAATACTCTGGATTTAAAATATTGCCTCCAGGAGGAGAAAGTCTGTTTTCCTGCAGGATAGATGTTTTGCTCTTGAGTCTATTAATTATGGCCCTTTCTTTCAACAGAAATAATTGTGTTATTAATAGTCTTTTCATGAAGAGAAGAAAGACCTCTTTGCAAGGAGAATGCTCTTGCTTCACAAAAGGTTTCTGATAGCCTAAAGGTGGATTTATCTGGTGGAGCCTTGGCTAACCTTCATATTAAACAGACAGAAGCAGTTTAGGGAATTTGGGGATGTGAAGCAAATTAGAAAATAAATTAAAAGCATTATAGCTCAATGGTATAAATTAATGCAGCTGCCGTAAGCCTCATCCAGAGAGAGTTGTGAGTATCTGCAAAGCCCCTGCTGTGGGGAGGGGAGTTAATGTGTAGGTCAGCGTTTGTGCTTGGCCCCCCAAGACGCCGTTTGAGGAGCTCCCTCCCCGCAGCGTTGCTGACTTGCCTTATCTTAAGGAAGGATAAGGGCCTGCGGAGCAAAGGGGCAAGCGGGGCAGATGCTGAGGGAGATGCTGCTGCTCTGAGCTCCTGGCCGACTCCTCTCGGCTCTTCTMTCCCGGGACGTCTCCATCCCGGCGGACGGAGGCCTCAGCCGAGCCCATGGCCCTGGACACGAGTCTCTGCGCTCAGTTTGGTGCTGTTGGTGCTAATGGGAGAAGGGCACTGAGCTCCGGCCCAGCTCCTGCTGCTGCAGCACCTCGTTGTGCCTGCTCTTCTCAAGGGAGGTTTTGGTGCTGTCTCCTGCCTTCTGTGGTGCCGRCCGGGAGGAACATCAAGCCCTTGGGAAGATGGGAGAGGGCAGTCGGGGTGCCGGGTGCTGTGGCGGGAGGAAAGGAGGGCTGGGTGTGCTGAGGAGGCCGCAGAGCGGAGCTTGCAGGGMAGCGGGACTGAGTACGGGTTGGGGGCGGGAGGAATCAGGGCAGCAGARAAAACACCTTCATTTGCAGGTGCAGCAGAGGGCTCTGGGTGGCACTTGTGCCTCTGTTGTGCGCTTAGCGTGGATGGGGATGAGCATAAGGAAGTTGAGCACAGGAAGTTCCRTCTGCAGATGAGGAGGAACTTCTTTACTGTTAGGGTGACAGAGCAGTGGAACAGGCTGCCCAGGGRGGTTGTGGAGTCTCCTTCTCTGGAGGTCTTCCGAACCCGCCTGGATGCCGCCCTGTGCCACATGCTGTAGGTGTGCCTGCTTGAGCAGGAAGGTTGGACTAGATGATCTGTAGAGGTCCCTTCCAACCTTAAATATTCTGTGATTCTGTGATTCTGTGATATGGAGTTTGAAAGGGCATGAAGGGAGAGGGTACCGTGATACAGCCCCATGGGTGGGCAGGTGTCAGTCTTTACAAAAATACACAGTATTTGGTTTCTGGCCATAAATAAATGGTAACCTCTGAGAWAATGAGATTTTAAAGAGTATTTTCACCTGGTCCTCGGATGGCATGACGGGGTTTTGATGTGTCAGGGATGTGTCACCTGCTTGAGGTGCTGAACTGCACACAAGCATTTAAGAAAACCAGTCACGGTATGTTGGAGCATAGGGGATGGAGACTGGCGTCTGCATATATGTTGTGCAGGTGCTCAGTGCAGAAAATGTCTTTGAACGAGAGCCAGCAGAGGTRCTTTTAGGGCACAGAAGCGTGAGTCAAGGTTTATCCTAAGGTCCTCAGGAAGATGAACTGGTGATACGGATGTTGGGTAGTAGCTAGGTAGATGAGGGGGTGACACCGACTGTGCACAATATGTRGAATATGCAGCAGATCTGGAGAACACCGATTGAATGACATCTATGGAGATGTCCTGGACATGCAGTTTCATGAATCTAGACAATATGGGAGATTACTTTTCTAACTCAGAACTAGCTAGCTGGTGTTGCAGGAGGTTGTCTCTGTTTCCAGTAGTATGAACCACTCGTGGTCTTAAAATACRTTAACTGTTTTTAGACACAAATTGGACCCTAACCCCATGCAGTAAGTTACAGCATGCTTCTGGTGGGACTTGACTTGCCACCAGCACAAACTAACTCATCATCTTGAAACCTGAATGAGAGCTTTGTGCATCTGCCTTCATTATGGTACTCGGGGAACTTTGGGTGCCTGGAACTGACTGTTTAAGGAGAAGGGTGCAGGCAAGAATGACGGGGAATGCGTGTGTGTGTGGAAAGGTGGGATGAAGAGGCTGGAACAAAGTTGATAGCATGAAAAGCTCGTGTCCAAGGCAGCTCCTGCAGGCGAGTGTCCTGCACAGCATAGGGCACATGGCAGCTGGCGTGTGGCCTGAGCCTTTCGCAGTCTTGGCTACCAGTGTTATCTGGGCGAAGTGTTTGAGCTGCAGACATTACAAATGTGCGGAGTGATGTGGCCTAACGTGTGACAGGGGGTGCTAATGTCACCGTTCTGCTGCACCTGAGACCCTGACATTCCCCTCTGAACGCTGCTGAAAACGCGGGTCAATTAGTAGGAGCAGAGTTCTTATTTTTGATCCTGTATTTAATTCCCTGAAGCTGTCAGTGCCTTGAGAGAGTGGGGGGAAAGGGGGAGCATAATTAGACTTGACCTTGTGCTATGGACTTGTGCAAACTGTTGGATTAGCAAGGAGCACTGTCAAGGCGTGGATGGAAAGGAGGGGGCCTTGCAAAGCTGTTACTGAATATGCAAGAGAATAAAAAATAACTGACGTGGAAGGGACAGGAGGGAGGCTGGAAACAAATATTGAAGCCAACACTGTCAGGACTTAATGTCTGTTGTTGTTGCCAGAACAACATCAGTGATAATCAAACAAAATGGTACTTACTGCAGAGAAATAATTAAGTTAGGCCTTCACAGCCTAAATGATTAAAAGAAAAGATGCATTGGAATTAGACTAAGGGAGGATGTTATAATGAAGCTTGTGGTGGGCGAGCAGCGGCCGCACATCAAATAGATGGAGCAGAGCAACTGCTGCTGATCAGCCCTGCTTCATCTTCCCGTTTCTGTCGCTGAAGGAGCCCTCGCTTTATCCTGCTATTAGCATTCCCGGCTTCCATTTTGGTATGGATTACARTGACTTGAAAAAGTCCCTTTTGGAAACCATCTGGCCTTCAACATCAAAGAACAGCTGTAGATGGAGCTGGCTTTTAATGTAGCTAAAGTTCACGTCTGTGGAAGATGAAATGGAGCAGCGCAGGCGTCGGGGCAGCCACGGAGCCCGGGGAATTGGGGATCTCATTTGCAGATCCAGCGCTTCAGCCTCTCCCCCCACCAGGGGCTCTGGGCCAAGTCTCATTCCCATTCCTCATGGGAAGGCAGGTTTGGATATCAGCAGGGCTCTCTTGGATCTCCAGGCTGTGCCAGACTGTGGCCTACATCTAAGCTTTGTTAAACATGGAGAGGAGAGGAGGAGGAGGGGAAGCAAGCCCAAGAAGATCTGAATTTGTGTTTGGTTCCGTAGGTGCAATGCGGAGTTGGCCTGGGTTTGTGTTACTGCTGCGGGAACAGGCTGTGCCYCCGTGCAGAGCAAACAGGCAGTGAGCGATGAGAGCAAAGCTGATCCCGTGTCCACGGCGAATCCTCTCCGGAAACCTCCGAGAGGGAAGCGGAGGCCAGGGAAGGGTGTCCTGCAAACCTGCTTCTGCCCGTACTTYGTGAAGAAATAACTGTAAACGCTCCTCTCCCAAATTTGCCAAGCTTCATTGATTTAACATTGCACTCAACAAGGGAATTTTCCTCCTGAGCAGTCAGGTTACATTACACCTGACCTCTTTCCGGCTCTTTCTTTTCTTTTTCAAGAGTGACTTTTTAATGATGGCTTGCAAAACAAAATTAGATTTGCTTTTATAAACACTGTCTTTGCTCTCCTGTATTTTGTGGCCATTGGGGTAATCAGTGATAGGAGACAAATATGTTAATGTTGAGGAAAAATCTATAAATACAGTGTATCCAAATGCATATCCTTATTCAGAGCAAATTTATATTTAAGATAGAGTGCCCTTGCTTACGATCTCATGTTTAACAAAATCCTGTGACCCATAAATATTCTAGTGAATGTTAGATGGAATGGGTATCGGGCTAGATGAGTTTGGATATTTGGTACTTCCTCCACGGAGCCTCTGAAAGTTAATCCAAACGTGACTTCCCTTGGACTGCCAAGGCACTGGTAGTGGGGAAAAAAAGAGAAAAAGAAAAACACTCCCTCCACAGCATGCTCTGGAATGAAAGATTAATATAGGAGGGAATGGAATACTAAAAGGAGAGGTTAAAAAGAGMGCCCAGCTGGGCTATAGATTTATACTAGGATTATCTAGTGCAAGGGCGAGCATATATTTGATGGATATAAGTGTGATGTAAATGTAAATTATAACACCTTCTACATCTAAAGGTGCTTTAGAAATATTAATGGAACAGGTATATGTTTTTTATAGGCTTTACGTAGATGGGAATGGGAATCCCAGAGTGGCTGGGTGACAGTGCGGCTGYTGGGCTGGTCCCACAGCTGGGAATGACTCCCAGTAACCTCTGGGAATGGGACTGTGCTGTATTGAGTAACAGAGCTGGGAGTGGAGGGCTCATGCTCACAACATTTATCAGGATAAAATGATCACATACAACAGTCTGGTCAGTTGAAGTAGAAAATAATCTTCTTACTGGTGAGTGTTTTTTCCAGTGTTTTCTTTGTAAATGGTTGCAGCAGCTGTCCCAAGTGTGTCTCAGGACGCAGCTCTGGCCTCCTGACTGTGAGTGACCCCTCTGATCATCACTGGGACGTCCTTTTCAAGCCGAACTCGGGTACTTTGCCATCAGAGGCCCTGCATTTAGATAGCAGGCATCGAATGGCTTTGAAGGGGTTAACTTAGTGGGCAGACTTGATCCTGAACAGGCCAGATTTCATAGCCATTGACCTCTTTTGGAAAGAAATAGGGTCTGAATTATCATCCGGACACTTCACTTCTCCATCTTCCATAGGTTTTTTCCCAGTTACTTTTTCCCCCAAGGCTGCAGCCTGCCCTGTGAAGGGCCCCCCAGGAGGCTCCTTCCCATGGCTGTCGCAGGGACGGGAACCTGCTCTCGCCGGGCAGGCTCTTTTGCYGACCTTCAGCTGATGCCCATGCTGAATGTCACGGCATGCCCTCGCCATGGCTGATCCGTGCCCAGCYGCATCGGGGCTCCCTGGGGAGTGAGTCCCAGAATATGCTTAAAATTATAAGTTGGTTGCTAGTCCCGGAGAAACCTTGTCTTCCATTCATCTCTCAAGAAACAGTTTATTGGCCCTGTTCTCCAAAAAAATATATATCCAAACACATATCCCTGATAATTCGATCAATGCCGCAGCGACAAAGGTCGGCCGGAGCCTCGCTGCCTGTCGTGCCCTCTGGTTTGACTAGTAACAGCACATTTTCCTGCTGAGCGTAGATGAATTGGCTCCTGCCTGTGTGTGCTGGGCAATGTCCTCTCATATTCTTGGCATTGGCAATGAATAGGATTTTGAACACAGCTTGCAGATGTTAAGGCTTATTGYAGGAAAAACCCCTTGCAAAAACTTTAAGCTTCTAATATGTGCCTGAAAGCCAAGGAGGGTATCGGAATCACTGKCCTAATTCAGTTGCTCTGAGTTGCTGCTGGATCTCTAATTGCCTGTGCAAGCACTTAAATATGTTGGTGGTAGGTGACTTAACTTTATAGTGCCCGGAATTGTTGACTGTAAAGCTGCAAGAGAGGTTTGGCAACCCAATAGTTGTTAGACCTAAATTGTGCTATTAAATCCTGATTATCTTCTTTGACTTTAGTGCTGTTCATTCATCTTAATTAAGATCAAAGTTTGACCTGTTTTTATTCCCCAAGTAACAAAATAGCTGTAGTACGGATATTGTGTATTGGGACTTAACCATGGGAAATCTTTTTTATCAAGGAAAGAAGGAAAGAAAGGAAAGGGCACTGTTGAAATGTTTGGTATATGAAGGTCACTGTGTTTGCCACTCTTGGGTTTACTGTTGGTTTGCAATCCCAGAAAAACCTTTGCAGTGTCAAAACTGTCAACTTCCTATTTTGATAGGTTATTTGTAAATAGTGGCACAAATCATAAGCAACGAACAGACCAGACTGCAAATCTCCTTTTGTGAGGAATTACTGTGATTTGCAGATCCTATGTGATTTTATAGTAATGCTACTGAAAAGCTGGATTTAACATAGATAGTTAAGAGGGATTCTGTAGGGTTTTCTTTTTTCCTTTTTTTTCCAGGAGAGATGTTTATTTCAGCTGGGAGTTTAATCCTTCCCTCAATGGGCACGGGGGGATGAAGCAAGTGCCAGGCAAGTGCGGCAGGTTTCGGCTGCGCTTCTGCTCTTCATTGCTGCAACGCAGAGCAAGGTCCTGCTAATGTGGTGGTGCAGGTGAAAATGCTTGGACTTCATTAACAGCCCTGCCGATGATGTGTGAACTCGAATAAATCCAGCTCCTTCCCTGCTAGCTGTGCTAAATCTGCAGGGCTAGCAGGAGGAAAGGAGCTTGTGTTATTCCCCTGAACAGATTGGACTCAGACTGTGCATGGGCAGTAAAGAGAGAAAGAGCAGTAAAAATGTGAAATCTTTATGCAGTCGCACTTTTGTAAAAGCAAACTTCTGAGACCTTCAGAGCAAGGCTTTGAAGAGAAACTACAATGAGTCATTTGTGCTGTAGCCAAGTATGGAGGAAAATAGCTGGAGAGTGACACACGCCAACAAGGAAAATATTAGGAAATGAACACAGCGTTTTACCTTGGAGCCTACGTATTGCAGCGAGGTGCCAGAGAGTGCAACTGGACTCAAACACGTGTGGTGGGTCTGGTGCCTGCTTTGCCACCCACTTAACTCCAGCATGCTGAAGAAAGAGGGTCTTGTRGCCAAAGAGTTAGTCTAGGTCTTAGGACACAGGCGAGTTTAATTCTGCCTTTCCTAGTCTCTTTGGTAGAGCTCTTTTCTAAGCAGCCTTTTACATCAGACAATTTAAGTTGTATYAACACCAGTGCCTCAGCATTAAGAGAGGTAGACGAATAAAGCTGTCTGAAGCAGCAGGAAATGCTTCCCGCACTTCACTGCTCCTGAGCACCACAACACACAGGGAAGTGGAAAAGAGAAAATCTCAGATAGGTGGAGGTGACAACAASAGCAGAATTGTTTAAAAGCCACAGTTTCTTGGCCATGCAATCCATGTATTCTCTAAAAAGCTGCAAGGCCGTGTGGGTTTGTGCAATGGTGCTTTGCAGGGCGCTTTGCGAGCGGAGCCGCCGGCCTCGCGGCCGCTGAGGGGAGAGGGCGACAGCCCCGGGCGGCCCTGCGGCCGCGGGACGTGGGCGGCTGCGAATCACACCCACAGTCACACAGAATGGTTGAGGTTGGAAGGGAGCTCCAGAGAACATCTAGTCCAACCGTCCTGCTCAAGCAGGGACACCCAGAGCAAATCCCTGCTGCCTGCAGCCACATCCTGCTCCCGTGCCAAGGGACAGCCCTGCGTGTGGGGCAGCGCTTCTCTCCTTGCCCTGGGAGTCACCAGCTCCTTTCTGCTCCCTGCTCAGGGCTTTTGCTCGCTCTTTTGCTTGGGGGTTTTGCTCACTCCCCCAGGGCACTTCCCAGACTTGGGAAGGAGTGTAAAGCTCAGGTCAGCAACGCCTGTGGTAATTGGAGCTCCCTGGTTGGAGCTCCAGTTGGAGTGCATCCTTGGTTGGTTATTAGCTGGGGCTCTTGGCAGGAGCCCAGCCTGGGTGATTTTGCTCTGTCTACCTGGGGTCCCACGGCCCTTTCAGCTGGTTGTGCTGCTGGGCTCGTGTCCTGTCAGTTTTTGCATGCTGGTGGTTGCCCAGTCTCCTGGGCTTGGGATTTAAAGAGAAAGTGGAACCTTCACTCTTGGCAAAAATCAAGTCTTTCCAGTGTTTTATGTTAAAATAGTCATTTGAAATTGGCAGTTATTTGCGAAGTGTTTAAGCTTTCAGCAGAAAGTTAATTCTGGGCAGGTTTGGTTCACTAGTAGATTTATAGTGTAAGGATAATTCTCCATTTGAACTTCAGTGCATTAAAAAAAAAAAAAAAGACTCCCTTTTTGACAAAGAAAAAGAAAACCTTCCCTGCACAGAAATATCCTGAATTTGCCTGGGAATATCCGCATCCTTCTGTTGGTGGTCAGAGAAGAATCAGAGCAGGCAGCTAGCATGAACTATAGTTCTCTTAGTTAAGTCTCTATGGGAAAGGAGTCAATTAGGAAATAATTATTGTTGCTCTTAGTTTAATGTATTCATATATTTATAAATATTAACATGTTCTACTGCGTTGTCTGAGAGTTGATGCAAYGTTCCTGCATATCAAAATCTCTAGATATGGCAGGAGAGCCTAGAGCAGAATTCATAGAGGAAAATGCTCCTGCGCTTTACTCCATGCGAGGCTTTTTGGGAACCACATTTTGCGTCGCCCCGAGCAGTGGGATCTGCTCTGTGTTACTGCTAATTCCCGAATTCCTGAGGACAGCAGAGGGACGACGGCTCCCAAGCTGCCCACTTAGAACAGAGGACTAAATTCAGCTCTCCTCATTTTTATTGAAAAAAACAGGGTTTATACTAAGAGCACATTCCCATAAAGTATCCCCGAGGATCACCGTGATGAGTAATAATAATCTGCAATATACCGGAGATTTATGCCTTGTAATATCACCCAAGGCAAACTGTGCAGTCACAGAAACCAAGCTGCTGCCATCGAGGTAATGACCTCTTCAGGCATGAGGTTTTTATCTGGTTTCTTGAATAAGAGGAGAGGAACTTCAGAATGAAAGTTTCTGAAAACGTTGCCATACATAGGATAGGTATTATTGGGATTAGATGTAGGATGTAGCTCCTGTGCTTCTGCAGGAGGGTGCTTAGAGCTTCTCCTTTTGTAAAGCTGATGCTGGTGGTCATGTCTGCTTGCACAGACAGTGCCTTTGGGTGCCAGGAAGAATCAGAGCAATTAATTTAATGCATTCTGAAATGCTGAGTAAACAGATTTCTTTCCCTTTTTCATCTGTCTTGTTTTTTTTTTTTTTCCCGTTAAAGAAGAATGAGGGAAAAAAAAAAAAAAAAGAAGATAAAATAGAGGTTGCCATTAGATCTCTGGTCTGATCTCTGTGCTGTCTAAGTGGGAATAGCAACAGCTCAGGGACATCTTTGGTCCTTTGCTGCAAACAAGAATATCAAAAATGCCATCCAAGGTCATGTCAGTGGTTTGTCAAGGCAATGGCAACAGGAATTGCCAACAGGAGGCCTTATTTGGAGATAGTACTATGTACTTCTTAGCTCTCATTCCTTTGTGCTCCTCCAGCATCTGCAGTCATTAAATTAAGGGTGGTAGAGATTTCAGCCCTGCCTGCTCCTCCTGGTATTGCTAAATCCTGTACRAGCTTCCTGACACTGCCTCCTTGCTCTGCAGGGAGGTGCTGCTTTTTAAGCCTGTCTTGTGCTGATGTTTTGGGGTATTTCCCTCCGAAGCTGGTGTAGCCTTCACCTTGTGTGCTGCTTTTGCATGGACAGTCATATCTCCTTTCTGCCTTCTTGCTAAATCAGAGAGTCCCTTTTCTGCCTCTTCTGGCAAGGCCAGAGGGATCTTTTCGGACAATGCTGAATGGGAAGGCTGGAYACTTCTTTGGGCTTTATCTGGACACAAGTTGCAAGAAAAGAAAATCCAAATAATTATCAGTGAAAACTTTTTCACTGCAGGAAGCACTGGTGGTTAAAGACAAGAACAGGAGTCCAGACGAGCTATGGAATCCCCTCATGGAGATGGTCGGAATTTGCCTGGGAACATCCCTCAGCAACCTGCTCTCCTTTGGAAGYTGGTCATGCTTTGAGAAGGGTCTTGGACCAGAGGCCCTTTCCATTTTGCTGCCTGGTTTCAAATTTGGAGACAACCTGTGTTATTGCACCAACCTCACTGCATTGCATCCTAGAGATCCATCCCATCCCGTTAGTGTGGGCAGGGCTGCTCTGCTTGACTTGCTTGGAATTAGGACAAGCGACTGTAGAGCGGTTCCAGTGCCCATTAAATCAGACCTTACATAATCCATTTCTCTAATTTCTCTAATCCATTTATACGTGCGACATCTGTAACAGCATGTGGGAGTGAGTTCCACAAGATCACTGGATGAAAAAAAAATCCTTCTGCGGCCTAAAAGTTCCAACTACTTTTTTATTTATATTCCTACCCGCTCCCTTCCCTCCGTGGTTTGATGCGAGTTCACCAGACCTTTTATATGAAGCAGAATGGTGGAGAAAATAGTGAAAAGTGCCTTGAATAAAAGAGCTTAGTATGTAACACAGGATTGGGAACTGTCAACCATGGCAGAAGATGAAAACATTGTAATTTAAATAAATGTATTAGGTCAGCATATTCCTCCCTCATTCTCTATGTTAATATGCCTTGGTGATAGTAAGAAAATCTGCCTGGAGAAGTTACTGCACCTCATGAGAGCAGGGCTGGTGTGAGAAGGATTATTTCTCAGAAYTTGCTGAGTGGCCTTTCAGCGATCAGGACGGGTCCTCACCTGCATAAGGAGAACTCAGCTGAGCCTCCTGCTGTGAGGAGCCAGCCTTGAGCCAGTGCCCCGGGGTGAAGAGCTTTGTTAGCCCTTTCCTGATCCCTGGGGACATCCGGGCTCCCCGGCTTTTGCCCATCGTTTCACCTTTCCTGGTGGTGGTGGCGCTGGGTGGCAGTGAGGGAACAGTTCCTAAGAGAGCCTGTTCCCCTTGACAGCTGCCTGGGCTCCCTCCTCTCTGCTCCACTTCTACCTCAGGTAGCCAAGACCTAAGTTATTTGCCAACATTTACCTTGGTTGAGCAGAAAAATAACATAGCATTTCTCTCCAGACTGTGCCTGGCACTGTGTGAAATGGGAGGAGATACGCACAGCTCTGCAGCAAGTGGAAAGCTGTAGCCAGCAGCTTCACAACCGAGTCAAGGTGACATAAACACMCTATATTCGATATTGCTTAACATTCCCACCTCCTTTTTGTGTAACTTTGCTACGTTCTCGTAGGCCAGATTCTTCCTTCAGCCTTTCTTGGTGTGAGAGAGAAAATGTGGCCACTTGGGTCTAACATCATTCTCAGAGGCTTTTCCAGGCTCTAATTCTGTAACTGCTTTTATTTTTTTCTCACATCGCTGTGGTGGTAACTCCCGTCGATAAGTCTATGCAGGAGACCGTTTGTTTTAATAAAAATAACRTCATTTATAATAATTAAATAGTGGACTTTCCCATGAGCCTAGTTCTTTATTTTCCCAAAGGCTACATAGGATGGGAAATTACTTCCAGGCTGTTCTGCTTTTAACAGTGAACGCGAATGGGTGATTCTATTTCAGAGAACATAAGATTAAAAAACAAATGTGAATATTGATAATTTCCTATATGGAGCAAGCAGACCCCGTTGCATTCAGCTGCTGCTGAGTGTGGCCACCTTCAGCAGCCTGTTGGGAGGAAACAGAATCACAGAATGGTTGAGGTTGGAAGGGACCTGTAGAGATCATCTAGTCCAAACCCCTGCTCCAGCAGGGACACCCAGAGCACGGGGCACAGGGCGGCATCCAGGYGGGTTTTGAAGACCTCCAGAGAAGGAGACTCCACAGGCTCCCTGGGCAGCCTGTGCCAGGGCTCTGTCACCCTCACAGGAAAGAAGTTCTTCCTCATGTGGAGATGGAAACGAAGCAGGACATCTCCTACCAGGTAGCAACGTCAGTTGGAACAGATAGGCAGCAATGTGGGAGTCTGACACGAGCAGCCACCAAGGCACCTGTTTGGGGAGCCTGGTAGGAGGCCTTAGTGCACTCATGTCACCAGCTGGCTCCCTTCCTTGGAGTGTGACAGTGTTCCTTTATGTTCAGTTGTCCCTTATATTCAATTTTGCATTTTATTCTTTGGTGGGTGTTTGACAACTGCTTCCAAATTTCTGCGCTGTTGGACAGTGTYGTGGTCAAGAGCAGGTGCAGCCGGCTGAAATTACGGAGTAACACTTGTTGTAACAGGAGTGGAAAGCAGAAAGGTTTGATTTCCTTCAGAGCAGGGCTGAATAAACTAGACTGAGATACCCTGGGGCAGAATAATTACACTTCTGTTTTTGGTTCATTTTCCTTTGTGAGAGAAACAGAAAGGCGTTTTGAGCTGCGAATAAAAAGACATCTATTCTAATCCCAGTCTTGATATCAGCTAGCTGTACAGCCTTCGTTGAGTCCCCTGGACAAAATTTTGAGTTTACTTATACTACAGTCAGATGCTTATATTGGTTACCTCCTTTCTTGAGGTAGACCTCGCTTTCTCCCAACACATTCTAGCTGGGTAACAACATTTATGTACTTGGAGCTGAACATTTCAGCTTTATTTTTGCTGTGTCAAACTCACTAGGTTGCAAGGAAAATTAGTGGAAATCAGAGGCACTCAACTTCTTTTGGAATAATTTATTTCTTGGCTATCCCCTGGTTAAATTGGAGGTAATAATTCATATCTCATCAAGTTGTTTTGAGGCTTTTAATCAATTAGAGTTTGGTACTGCAAGATGCAGCACATTGTCAGCGCTGATGGATAWTAATAGAGGAGCACACAGAGCACCTGGTGCGAGCGGGGATCTTGGTATTTGTGATTGCTTTGAGATCTTTGCTTTGAGATGCTGTTAAATTGCTAACACTTATTAAGCTCTATCTTAATGTTAGCAGCCCCCTGCACTGCCAGTGGCAACTAGCTGCTTGTGTTCTTTTATTCAGGATGATTTTACTGCATTTCTTCTTCTTTTCCATTGACTGCTTCATGTAAATGTTTTGATAAACTCCTAGTTTCTTCTAGTTTTGAACTCCTAGTTCAAAAGCCTCTCTTCCTTTGCAGACTTTCCCTATCCCTTTCTCCGTTTTCTTTTTCTGCTATTTATTTCACCTTTTCCCTTTGCTGCTTCTATGTGGCAAAACAGCCAACACAGCAATGTGTRTCCTTTGGAGCAAAAGGATTACAGGGGTCAGGCAGTGGAAAAGTATATATTGAATGAATAATTCCCACTAGAAGATCAGTTTGTTGACTAAGGGAAAGTAGCTGGCCAGGAAGAGCGGAGAAGAAAAGTGTTTGCTTAAAAATGTTGTTCTCATGGTTTCCCTTTGAATCTCTGGCAAACAGCTGGTATCTGYACTAAGTCTCTGGCCTCCTTTCCTTAACCAAGAGCCTCCTCTTCCCGTTTTAGCTCCTCTCTTGCCTGCGGAGGGGATAACTCAGTAGATGGCAGTCTCCTTCCTCGGAGCAGGCGGGCGGCCGTGAGCCCGAGCGGCGGGCGCTGCTGCCCGTGTCTTGCTCTGGAGAAGATAGGAAGCGCACGCGGCCACCATGGGACAGCTGGACAGATTCCATGGAAGTAGATGTGTTTCGCCTGAGCAGGCTCTATCTCTCATCATCACACACCCTTTTCCCAAGTCAACAGTTCCTATTTTTGTTACACCATTAAGTTGCAGGGAAAACTGCAAGAGATCTGAGTCTTGGCTCATCTAAGCAAGCGTTGTGTTACCACTGGAGTTACTCATCAGTGGATCAGTAAGTGGAGTTACTCTTCATCCACACATGGAAATAGAACAGGGGACAATCTCAACATTTTAACTTTAGTAGGCTCAATATATAAGAAAAGGTTCAGGAAGGTAAGTAATACAGTAAAGCCCAAATGGCCACATGCTCCTGTGTGCAGCTTCTTGCACAGAAACCGAGTTCCTTGTGGAACGGAAGTTTGTTCTTTATTAGTCATTTGCATAGCAATAACTGCAGCAAAAAACCTGCATTGTGTCTACTGTAGTAATAAAAATAATTTACTTTGTGTTTTGTTGCTAATTAATATAAAATTTAATATTAAGAAATTATTTTTATGTACTACTAGATTTTGTATTCCAGTACTAAACATTTGCAGTCTGAAATTCATGGTTTTGGCCTAAGAATCAATCATGAGATTAAAAAGTCAGGGTTTTTTTTTTTTTGCTGAGAGAGATTTTTTATGGTTTGATTTTCTGCAAGAGAAATCAGCAGCCCCTGCTCATCARCATGGCTTTTGACTGCTTGCATGCTACCTTGAGAGGTAAGTCAACTTCCAGCCCCCGACAACATCACCTGGAGACAGAAGCTCAGTAGAACAGTGTCCATTTGAGGGCTACTACCAAATAATAGGCCTGATTTGAAGATGAGAACTTTATTTTTTTTCTCTAGCATATTCTTGGCAGCCAGTGCAGTCACCAGAACATTGGTGGGTTTGTGAGAGCCTGCATTTATTAATAATTGGGCAGCTGCACGTCAAACCAGCTGGAATTTGCTCAGACCTCCAGCTCTGAGTCTCATGCACGGTGCCTTAGTGTAACCATCCATGGAGGTCAACACAAGTTTGGTGGCCATTGCCTTTCCCCCATTAGTACAGAAGAACTTATAGGTCTGAAAGGGCTAGTTATATAATTTACCCGAAAATGCCCTTTGTCTGTTTTTGTTTTTGTCCTCCCAGCTAAAAATAAATAATAGATTCAGCTACTAACAGCTCTAGGGTYGGTGTCTCTGAATGCATTTTTTGTTAAGCATTTGGCACCCTGGATTTTGACATGCTGTACTCTGCCACAGCATACTACAACACCTGCTTCAAATTCTTCTCTCTCCTACCTGTCAGTGCATCATTTTATGCTCCACTAAGTGGTGCGAATAGCAAAACCATCTGTTCATTACTCATGTAGCCATTGTGTGAAATATGAATGAAACATCTCGTGTCTGAAAGAGTCATTGTCAAGTGCACCCAGCTGGTATGGCTGCATTGTGCTTGGCATCCAGGGTCCAGTTGCTTCCTTCACTCATTGTGCTTAGTCTCAGTGCCGTTCTTGTTCAGCCAAATGTCCTGTTTGTGGTTTAGGATCTTCTGTTTATTCACTCTTTCTTCCCCAAAGGATGCTTTGGGGTGGAGCTCCTTTCCAGGACGTTACCTGTGGCAAGAGGTCGTCGTCTGACTTTTTTTGTGGGCACAGATAGATGAGAAATACATGAATATATATCCATAAATGAGAGAGGGAGATTAATTTGTTATGTATTACAGGAAATTAATGAGTATTTAAAAATACCATCTTTTTTTTTCCCCACTCCCTTTACTGGAAGAACTTTCCTCAGAAGTTTTCCCCTCCAGATCTACCCTTCCATCTCCCTCACAGCTGTTTGTACAGTTCTTTTGGCAGAAGGAATTGTTCCTTTGGAAGCTGTCATTGTCAGCACTGCACAGATCAGATGGCAATGGCTTCTAAAATAGCAGGTTAATATCCCTGTCTGACAGGATTAAATGCTTAACAGTGATTCTTGCTTTTACAGCTATCAGTGTAAGYGATGCCATATGCAATGATCAAGATGTGACATTGTTCAGCTTGCATTTTGGAGAATGATTAAATGACATGCTTAAATCCTTTGTGGCTTCACAGATTCAATGGTACTGAATGATACAGTAGCACAGAWTTGCAGTATCTTGAGGGAGGTGCAAAGGCTAACTTGTGTGTCTGAAACTCAGTTTATTCTTACTAGTCACAGGCAGAACAAATAGCAAGCGTTATTTCCATTTGTACCTAACAGAAAATGATTAGAAAATCTATCTCTAGGATAAGCTTTCTCACTTCTCTTGAATGCCCTCATTGCCTTGGGGTGGAAAAGACAGACTGACCAAGGTATTCAGTAAAACCTGTGCCTGCAGCCTCTCTTTAGGCTTGGGCTTAAGAGTCAGTTTGCAAATGTAAGTATCTAACCAGAGCTGTGAAGCAGGAGTCTAGGCTTCTAGTAGAGAGTCAGTAAAGATCTCATTAGTACGATCAATTGAGTCTAGAGCTATTCAGCTAACCAAGTATAAGTGCCTAATTTAGGATGAGCAGAGCAGTTCTTTCAGACCCCATTGACTGTAATGAATGCTCAGATGCCTTCTTCACATGTGGGCACCTGTGTGTGACAACTGCATTTGGAAGTCCAGCTATAAGCCGAGTCACAGCCTCTCTGTGCAGTTTGCAGCAAATGCTTATGCTGTCCATAGATCTGTATGATCCATAGAGGGAAGTGGATTATTCCAGCACAGCAGGTGAGAAAGGCCTGGCTTATTGTGCTAGGACGGGGAGTATCTTACCAGTTCAGGGCCAAAGATGGTTGTTTTCAGCTTTGTGCAGACTTCGATACCTGTCTACCTGAGAGGGGCTGAAGGAGCAGCGGAGCTCTAAGATTTTGGGAATGTGGTAGAACTTCAGCTATAAATGTTACTGAAACAGATAGGTTGGTGTCTAAATATTATGGAGGATTTGGGTCTTGACATTGTGCATTTGGGAATTGACATCATAACTAAAACAGTTTATGGAGAGGTTTTTTGGTCCATTTCTGTATTTGCCTTGCTAGGCTAGAATTCAGTAGTTGTGTGGTGCAATATTAATGGTCCTTACAGAATATCACAGAAGACAGTGCTGGGAGAGGGCTCAGGTGCTGACATGGCTGTCCCRACCCCACAGCAGGGATCAGTTGTAGCAGTTTGTTTGGAGAAGGCCTTGGGAAGATGGAGCTTGGCTGGAAGGTGCTTGGTGGCCTCCTTGCCTTTGCCATCCGGATAGTCCCGCCAATCTGCCTTCTATTGGAGGGTGTTAGAGAGGGCCTGTTCGTGCAGATGTTTCTCTTCAGTAAAGACTGCTTACTTCCACTTCGGTGTTTCCAGGCTTTTGGCTGATAATCTCTTATCCCTTAATGTTTTCYTTTGGAGTATCATGTATTCTTTCACATATGGGAATGACATCAGTACCCAAAAATATCAAGAATGTGAGTATTCTTAGACTAGGTTTTAATACAACATGTATTTCATTCAAAATTAAAAGTTGTGACCATCTGGCTAAAACCTTTTGCTGTCAAGAGCTGAGAGAGCCATTCTTTAGTCTATATTTTGTGTAGCTTTAGGAGATCCTCATAATTGGAAATTAACCCTTCTATAATCAGGCACCTAACACTTTGCAGTCAGAAAAATATAGCCCTCAGGTTTACACTGTGTGCAGTTTCCAGGCTTGTAGCGTGTGAACAGGTTTGGGGCAGCCCCAGTGCTCCAAAATGAGTCAAAGTTCACAAATCTGGAAAGCTGCCCGTGTTTGCCTTGCTTAATAAAGCAAACTGTAAGTCAAACATTTTATCTCAGCCCTTGGGTAACAGGGGGCCTGTTTTAATACAGCTGTTTTATTGGCCTCTTTGTAGCTCAGGAATAGTAAAGGCGATCCTGGTGGATAAGGTGTTTCCAGCGCGAGTCTCCTGTGGAACCTCTCTCAGACCCAGGCCTTGTACAACGATATGGATTGCCAGCCTGAGAGCTGTTCCATCGCTGCGTTTCTTCCAGGAGGGAAATAACCTGCAGAGTTTATTAATGTTTGTCTAATTTACATCACTAGGGTCATTTTTAAATGGCCTCGTCTGTTTTCTCTGTTGCTGGGGTGTGCATTGGCGGGGGGTGCTGGGCAGCGAGCGGTTTGGTTTCCAATGGGACGGGAAAGCCGGAGCCTCGTGTGCTCTGCTTGGAGAGGAGGGAGCCCAGGCTTAAAGTGCTGGGGTGCCTGCAGGTGGGCAGGGTTTGTCGTGGCTTTTCTAGCTCTTCAGCAGACCCTTGTGAGCACAGGACGAGAGCCTGGGAGGAGGGAGGTGGAAGAGCGGCGCCGATGCTCTTGGCAGGGCCATAATGTGACACCCCATGTCATGAGTCCCCAGTCTGGTCCAGGGCATTGGAGATCCGTGTGTTTCCACATAGTGATCCTGGTGGCGCATGGCAGAAAGGCTCCTCYGAGGCAGCGAGGCAGGAGATTTGTGTTCTGTGCCACTGCTGGAGTCCATCTCCTGCCTGTCACTGCCTTTATTAATAGCAATATGGTTGAAACTCTCTAGAGGAGCAGTGAGATCGGCGGGTCAGCCCGCAATTCCACTGTTCTGCACCTTTCATTCTCAAAGGGAAATAGATAGAAGTGTAATACTGCAATTAAATCCAGCAGACCAAGCCCTTGTCTTATGAGCAGCAGTCTGAATCTCTTCATAATTTCCTAGTTACTCTGTGTTTACTGAGATGAAGTGGGAATTTGAATGGTGCTGCTATATGCGCTTAGCTGTGGTTGCATGTGTGTGCACGTCTACACGATATGTAGACTTGTGCATGCAGATTACATGGACTGAAATTAAACTTCACTGCTTTAGTGGCAAAACTAATTCAGGCTCCCAGTTTCCACCACAAAGATCCTTTTCCCTGCCCGAGGAAGCCTTTGGGATGTGTCCGTGCTGTTGGAGYGCCTGTTGTGGTCACCTATGGGGAGACCTGCTCTACTGGAGATACCCTTCCCCATCGTGCAGCCAGCCAGGCAGGTAGAGACCTGATCTGTACAGTTCCAGAGTTTATGCCCTGTTTAAGCTACTTAAACCTAACACTCACACGAGTGAAGCACTATACAGATTCATTGAAGAAGACCTGATTCTCTTTGTGTAAATACATTGCAGAATTCAAGTTTTGGAGGTTACTTGTCTTTTGCATAAGAAGGTGCTCAGAAAGAGCTGTGTGCTGGGGGTACATAGGCTGTGGTTGGGTCTGGTTTAAACTATGAGGAAGAAGTTAAAGGCAACATACTTTCTTACTTCTGGGTAGGATTTTTATTTCTCTTTATGTGGACAGCTGCTCAGCTTCAGGTAAAAAAAATGTTATAGTTTATGGGACTGCCAGCTGGAGCCAATTAAAATCCAGCGGTCCAGAGTTGGCATTAAAATAGCTTTTTTTCTGCGCTAGCAAGGCAGAGTTTTTGTTCTTCTGCTTATGCATGATTTAAAAGGTTTACTATGTTGTTAAGAAACAAATTTACTGAGCATTTTTTTTGCAATCCAAGACATGTTTGAATTCAAAATCTGACACAGAAAAGGTGCAGTTTGGTTGCTTTAATGAAGTCATTTCTCCCCTGAGTGCAGAGAGCTATGGCACGGGGATTTTCTCTGCCTGAAGATGTTCCTCCCTAAGTATGTGAGACAGAAGCAGAGAGCTAAATAACTTACTTTGGCTTCCCTAAGCATCTGCTGTATCACTTGGAAAAAAAAAAAGCAGGTCTTAAGACAGGTGATCTGTCTTTTAGTCCTGACTGTCTCAAGCTGAGAAACGTAGGTTCTCGGTGCTGCGGGCGCCTGGGAGAGGAGCAAGCGCTCAGCAACCCCTTTTGATCCTCTTCGGAAAAAGAATTCGGTTCACCTGACCTGAAACGGGTTGCTGAAAATGAAGTACTTAAAAAGTTTGAATTGAGACATTCTGACTTGTTTAAAAGAGGGAGAGGGAAGGAGGGGATTTCCACAACGTACAAATTTCCCTATCATTCCATGAAACACAGCTGGTGCAAGAATTTTTTCTTCACTTTGTGATAGTTTTAGTGCATTTTACTTCCCGTTTTCAATGAGAACATTTGGTCACTTGCTGACTGCAGTTCAGCTGATGGGTAGGACCCAACGGCTGCCTCTCTGCATTTGTGAAGGTTGCTCAGGGTGGTCTGGGTGCCTGATAACGGGCACGTGGATATTGCTGTAGATACATGAAGGAGGGAGAAAGCATAAAAAGTCCTTAAGGCATGAACACAAGGAGCAGATTGTCTTGCAGTTTTCATAAACACTCAGGCTGTAAATTTGAAATTGTGAGAAATGGGAAGGAGGTGAGTGGTGGGCATCTGAAAATTATAGAATATGATAAAGCTGCCTGGTTTTAGGTTTTTTTTTTCCATAAATGAAAAAACTAACGATTCCATAAATGGAAAAAGTCAGCGTTTCTTGTGTTCCAGGCTGATGGCCCTGCACATGGATAGAATGGAGGCCGGGGCTGCCTGGAGCCGCCTCTTCCCTTGCTGGCCCCAGGTCTGTTTGTGCAGAGCAGGATTTGCTGTCAGCCCGTGGGTGTCTGCACATGCAGAGCTGTAAGAGAGCTGTCAGTTGAGGAGCAAGGCTGCGGCCAGACTTATGCGTTCTGCCCCAATTCTGTTTTTCCATAATTGCTATTTTTTAAAGCCCTTGGGAATCGTTTCTCTTTGTTTTTGTGAAAATAAGCCAAGGGAATTATCAGTAATTCCTTAGAGCTTGACAGAGAGGCAACAATGTGGTTCTCCTCCTTGCAGTATATTCTGCTGCCCTCCGTGCCAAGCCCAAGGATGAAGGTAACAGCGGGGCTCACGTAGGAAGTTCCATCTCCATGTGAAAAAGAACTTGTTCACTGTGAGGGTGACAGAGCCCTGGCACAGGCTGCCCAGGGAGGCTGTGGAGTCTCCTTCTCTGGAGATCTCCCAAACCCGCCTGGATGCCGCCCTGTGCCCCGTGCTCTGGGTGTCCCTGCTGGAGCAGGGGGTTGGACTGGGTGATCCCTAGAGGTCCCTTCCAACCTCAGCCAGTCTGTGATTCTCTTGGGGCCTCGGGGTGGTCCCTGGCCCAGCACCCTCCCTGAAAGTGTCCATCTGTCTGCTACAATAAGTATTACCTTTAATATTTGGAGAGGCACGCAGCTTCCTGATGTTAATAGCAGCTTCATAGTGTTAAAGAGAAAGATATAACCTAATTGGAGAATGAATGTGGACTTTTCTGGCCACTGTTCAGGCAGGAGATTTATTAGAAGCGCTCGAGTACTCCTAATTCCTAATCCATCTCCTTTCCCCTGCTTTACAGCAAGTTACTCCATTTGCTTGTCTCTCTAAGGAGTGCTCTTGAAAAGGAATCTTCTGTTTTATGTACACATTTTCAGAGGACATTATGGAGGAAAAGGAAAAAGAAACCAACCCCAAACAGAATATGAATGAATCATAGTAAGAACTATGAGGTTGTAAAAAGAAAAAAACACCCTGCCTACTAGTAGGGATTCTGACGAGCTGGCATCTCCTTCCTCATCTATAAACGTGTCACTGGTGGAAGTTTTTTCCTTCACGGTTGCACAATTTATGCTAGACCTTTTGTACTGCATGTGTGGACTCATAGCTCATCCTCAAGCAGGAGAAGATGAGCTCTGACTAATAGATCTCAGTTGCTATCCTGCAATTTATGCAGGATTAGTATTTTAGCAGGGTAGTGCACATGATTTAAGTAGGATTTTAGTACATAGCCGTGGTTTGTCCTTTGCTGTCAGCAAAGCCATCCTAAGTTCATTTCTTTAAAGAAGCTCCAGGCCATATGTCAGGAAAAATTAAATCAAGCAGTGATGTAGACCCGTAGGGAAAATGTATTTCAATTGTGAAGTATTCATGGATATAATATGCCCTCCTGTCGTCTGTGGTTGTTGGGTGCACTTACGGGCAGTGTGGCTCGGTGGCTGCTGCTTGCTCAGAAATTTGGCTTTGATGAAAGAAAGATCTGCCAGAGAAAGAGAAAGAGACAGTTTCGTTAATTTTATTTAAGAGACTGTGGTGAAAATTGGAAGGATATGCGAACATATCAGCAAATACTCTATGATGTGGCATGTTCAGTAGAAGAACATTATTTTTCTCTTCTAGCAAGGAGATACCAGAATCTTTCAGTGTTGTGGCTTTGGGCGTGTGAGAAGCAAGTTGGATGAATCCAAYGGGAAACTGGGCTGTTTCTTCCAGGAAATACAAGTGTGAGTGATAGCAAAGCATAGTAAGTAAGAACAGAACAGTAAGAGGGTGCCCGCAGAGCTTGCAGGGATCTTATGCAAAATTTTGGCTTTCTGAAAGAATTAGGTCTCTTATTTTGCTCAGTTGCTGATGTTTTGCTACCAAATTCTGCCTTCCCGAGGGCAAATGTAAGCAAGGTCTCCATCTTCCTAACAGATGTGGGACAAAGCTTGACTTTGTCAGATCTGCCTGGATCCAAACCTGGAAAAAATTAACTGCACTCTCTGTAGTTTTGTTTTCATAAAGTGTTTCTTTTTCTGGCATATTCTGAATAAATAAATCCAGATCTTTAAAGCTTAGATTGTTTTTTAGATGGGATACCTGATCCAGTATCAGAACTATATAGGTCAGGTTTAGAGGCCCAATATGGCTGGATAGAGCCATGAATGGCTCTTCTGAGAGCTCTTGCCCTGTGTGTTCTGATATATTTTTATTCCGTGCCCCTCTTTGCAGGTGAAGGTTTGCATGCAGATTCTTTCATATCTTTTTTTACTTTTTTTTGCATGGAAGTCTTGAACAAAAAGACCCATTTTAAGAAGGACAAAGTGTTTTTCCTCTGTCCTTTGTATTTATTCTTCTTGTGAAGTACTTGGGTGCTCTTAGGTCTGAAGTACTTTGAGGCACAGTAAAACAATAGTTCATCCTTGGAAAGGTTGTTGGTTGACAGATCCAAGTGTGTCTTCCCTATAATACAGAGCAGATTTTACTGAGCTATTCATATGACCATAGAGAGCTATCTTCTTTTTTCACAAGAAGTTAAATTTAATTTTGAATAAATTTGCTCTTTCCAAAGTGCTTTTTTTTTTTAAAGAAAAAAAAATCTTAACAGATTTTCTTTCTTTTCTTTATTATTTTGCTGAAATATTTTATTTTCCTTGCTTTTGGTAGTTTTCCCCATTTCTTTCCAGAATCTCACCTGAATAATATTATGCAAAGAACAAGGTTTTTCCCCAAAGTGGGACATGAAAGAAGAGTTGCCATCTCTTAGCATCATTGGATGGTTACAGGCCATTGGCTGTGGCTGAAGCTGTCAGAGATGGGATCTCTCCTTCAGGATCTTAATAAAAGGTTACTTAGAAGTGGAAAAAAAATCCACAAGCAGGTAAAAGAGAAATAAACCAAAAGCTGCCTTTACGGAGGAAAATGGAAGACAGTTGTTGCAGATTTGATTCTTGTCCACTGTTCTTTATCAAAGCAATTTATGCAGCTGCAACTAAATGGCATCCACGTGTTGGTTCCAGGTACACTGGTTCCAGGTACGTTGGTTCCAGGTATGTTGGTTCCAGGTGTGCTGGCCTTTTTGGAGTCATGGAGCCACCGGCCTAGGGCTCGGCCTCTGGACTGAGAGGAAGCCCCAGGCCAAGCTGCAATGGGCTGCCTCATTTGGAGGCTCTTCCACAGCAGATGGGAACCCCGACAGCTCCTCTCCCATCCAGGAGAATTGGCCATTGAGGACTGCAACTCTGTATTTCTTTACATTTATCCTTTAAAAGGTGCAATTTAGATTTTCACACTCATTTATGTCGTTTCGTGCCTGCTGATAAACTGGGAGCGAAGGTGACTTTTTTTGAGGAAGCCCTTTGGAGCACAACGGTTACGGTGCCCTTCTATTTATAAAGACTTCAAAGATTCTTTCCGGGCCATATGACTCACAACTTTGAAGTCACCGAGCAAAGGGTCAAGCCCTTCCTCACTCAATAGATGCTTTCAGCTCCAAGTGCTGCTAGTACATTCAAGGCTAAAATCTTGTCTATTGAAACAGCTGTAGCTTCAGCATGTCGTGGAGCTGCATTAACGCTTCATTTCCTGCACTGAATCATTTCGTCTAGGAAATATAAGAGCTAGGGACATAAAAAAAAAACACAACAAAACAGTGAGAGAAATAGAAAGAAATAAATCCTCAGTGCTCTGGAATATATATATATATATGTGTATATATATATATATATATATATATTTTTTTTCCTACTGGATAGATACATGGTTTTTTTCCAGTGGATAGTTTTACCCCATCACTACAGTAAAATGCAATGATATGGAATAATTATGTGTTCCTGAACCTGTCCAAATGATATGCTGTTGTGAAAATAGATTCAGGAAATTCACCTGAGTGACTTTGGGCAGCAAAACACAGTGACACTATGAATAAAAGAAACACCTTCGATTGGTATAATGGGGTGTTGGGACCACATTAATGCTCGAGATTAAAGTGGGTTTGTTGTCAAAAAAATGTGCCTGTGGGCATGAAGGTGACTGCAAAAATGACTTGTGAGGCACCGTGTTTGTTCCCTCCTCCACTTTCCGGTCTTAAAATTTAATTCTGGATTAGAAAATCAAGTTTTTTTCTTCCTTTTCCTGTTAGCAAGAAGATTTTTTTTTCCTGTCAGAAACTAAATCACGGATTTTGTTGCTGAGGAAGGAGCAAAAATAAAGCCTAGCTTTCTTGATTGGCCTTCCTGTATTGCTTGTACTAAAAGCATCATTTAGTTTAAAGAGTATTTGGATATAAGGGAACAGATACTTGGAAGTGCAGTTACTAGACAGCAATTTTCTCCTGTTTTTGGCTGCGTTCTGAGCAGTGCTGTCTTCTGTGCTCTATATTAGCACTGTGAACAGTGAAAACACACAAAAAAGTAATGTCATGGATAAAATGTATATCCATTATTATTTTATATTCTTGCATGCATTCACCTTGGCATCAGTCAATGATATTTCAAAATATGACATAAAAATTGCTCAAATGTTTCAGAAATGAGAACACAGGAGATAGAAACTCAAGTACTGACAAGTTGTGAAATATGGGATAATATATATGTGAGATACAACATACATAGTTTAATGCTATTATAACATTATTGCAGAATTAACAGATTTCAAAAAGGCACTAAATAACAGCCAACTAATATAAAATATTGCAAATCAAATCATCTCATTGTGCATCTAGTAGTAATAAATTTATGGCATTCGTGGTTGGTTTTGTATATTCATTTGTCCTTCTGTGGCATTTGAATTTTTTCCTTTATTTCTTAAAACAATAACTTACTGTAAAGGTTCAGAAACAATCAAATAGAGAGAAGGAAAATCCAAGAAAAGGGAGGAGGCAAAGAACACTGCAGAAGATAAAGAGGAAAAGCTCCTTTAAGAATATATAGTAATTTAACTGTGAGCAAACTGGAAGAATATAACTTCACAAGATACAGTTACTTCATGATTGCCTAAACAAAGAAGAAAAGAATGGAAACCTTTTACATTATCAATTTTTATTTTCTATATTTTATTTTCCAAGCACAATTTTAAATTTTTGTGGGTTTTTAATTGGGTGTGTTTGAATATTTCAGATGTTTTTTCCATCTAGCCAACTCCCACTTTTTCATTTCACTGCTGCAAAATGAGAGTATGTGGAAAAATTTGGGAAAAGGGGAAAAAATGGAAAAAATGAGTCTGGTGAATTTTGTTGAAGTAATTGAACAAAACCTCCAAACTCTCTTCCACAGTGTTGTTTTTACCATGATTTTAATTATGGAAATGTTTGACTTTGTCTACACATTTCTAGTATGAAAAAGTTGACTAGTTTTGTACTTTTTAAACTGTTGTGGTAGAATTGAGAACATCTAGTGTGTCCTTGAATGGGGTGACAACTGTAATTACCCACATAAAGAATAATTTTTGAGTAGAGAACTCTTCAATCCAGGCGTCAAAGACATAGCAGATTCAAGTGCCTGGAAACTGAAGCTAGACAAATTCAAACTGGAAATAAAACTGCACTTCTTTAAATGGAGGAAAATAAATTATCCATAGGGGATGCAGATGCCCCTCTGTCCCTTGATGCCTGACACTGGTAGGGGGCTTTCTGAAAGAGGTGTTGGAAGGGACTGAAACCTTCCTGGGATAATGCACTTCATTTGAACAGATGAGAAGACAGATGAAATATCACAGCAGTCCTTCTGCTCTTAAAGTGAGCATCCTTGAAACTCATTTTGGGGAAGCTTTGTAAGATTCTCCACTATGGCTGTGAGACTACTGCGTGCTGAGCCTGAGCAGTCCCAAGGCGCTGAGGAGAAGGCTCTAGCTGATCATTTCAAGGGACAGCTCAGGCCACCTACCTGTGGGATCCCCTGTGGGATGTGGTACGGTCAGGACTGTGGGATGCAGTGTGGTCAGGACTGCCACATAATCTTCCATGAACCACTTGTGGGCTAGTACAGCCACGTTACTGCAACACCCCATCCTGTCTCTGATGAGAAACTTGCAGAAACCATCGCTTGGAAAGAGTTTTCTGAGCCCAGCAGTGCCTAACCTCTTTTTGCCTAATCTCTAACCTCTTTTATACTTTCTAAGAAGGATGATGAGCGCCAAGGCAAAGTGAGCAGGAGGAGAAGGAAATTTCTGTGTGGTGGGCAGGTCTTTGCTGATGAGGGACGGGTGTCCTGCTGAGAGCTGAGGTGTGGTGGAGCAGGAGGTGTGTTTGTCACCAGGTTTGAGTGTGGTGCAGAGTCAGGTGAGCTGTTGCTAGCGCTTCTGTCCCRACAGCAGTGTATTATGCAGGTCACGTCTTGCCATTTCAGACGGAAGATTGATGGAAGATTCAGACGTGGCTGCCACCATTAATTACTAGTTATTAGGAGCATGAAAATAAAGGTATTGAGTAGAGGGTAAATATCTTCTCAGTGGAAGAGGCTGCTGTGTGTGAGGAAGAAAGTTTTACTTTAATGTGAAAATAATTGAGGAACTGAGAATACTTCTTAGGGCTAATATTCACAGTAGCAGAAGAAATGCAAATGGCAGAAGAATTTTGCTCATCTTTCTGTTTTGTTTTCTTTTCTTTTCTTTATACCTCTGAATACAGGAGCAGGAGCCATGGTAAATGCTATGGATTTGAGGGCTAGGAGATGATATTTCTATCCATTAATTAATGATTTCATAGTAGTTACATGAAGAGAAGTAAGAGTTAACAGCCTCACACTGCAAAGCGGGGGAGCTGAAAGGAAATTTTGTTGAGCTTTGCTCTGTATGTTACTTGACAGAGAGAGGAGTCTCTTGTTCTGGCAGCAGCTCTGTGTGCTTTTGCTCCTGGCGCAGGATACGGTGCTTTCTGCTTTGCCTGAGCTTGAGTGATGGGGCCACCAAGGACCACATGGTCTGTCTGTCACCAAGGCCAGCGGAAGGGACTTGCACACTGCTGAGCTGACAGTTTTGCAGTATTTCAAGACCTCCTCTTAGAGCAGAGCTTTTAGTGACTGAATTTTTGCTGTCTTGTTGGGCAGGGGAAGGGGCAACATGACATGTGTAGTTGAAGGCTCCAGAGTCTTTGCTTAGTTAAATCTGGATATTTTCCAGTTTCTTTTTTTCTTATTTTTTTTTTATTTTTTAATTTTTTTGAGGGTTAGTCAGCATTATCTCTGGGCCATTAGGAGTTAAACTGTTTTTTCAGAGTCTCAGAAGAAGAACCAAAGCCAAGATTTGAAGCCAGAATCTGAAGCCAGGTTCTGTGGTTGGACAATGAGGCCTGGCTCCCTTTTCATGGTGTATGGAGCAGCTGGATAGAAACATCTATGATTTGTGATATACATATTCAGAATAGTTGCACAATTAAATTGTAGCATAGATCCTTCAGCAGTTGCATTTGAAACCTCCATTGAGTAAAGAATTCAGATCTTTGCAGATTTTATGTCTCCTGAACAGAGTTTGCAATTGTGCTTTCAATATTTGCCTTTTTCCCTCTCACTTGCAGGCACACGAGACGTTTTCTCCAACTGCCTCTGTGCAAATCAGAACAGTTTGTAAGATAAATTTAAATCTCTTTATTGCATCCTTAGATGTACCAGCTTGTCACCATTTTCATTTTAAGTTATGTTGTGGAGGTCTTTATAACTCAGCTGTATGCCAGCAGAATTTGGGTTTACAAGACTCAGATGTGAGTGTTTTTCCCCCTTTTGCTTATGGGTAATTAAAATAAATTTGCAAGGAATGTGTTTTTGAGTTTGAGTAAGACTAAAGACAGGGAATTGTTCTGAAAACTGGGTGGGTTTTCTTTGCTCCTTATGCTTAGAGAAAATGTACGTAATTAGTGCAGTTAATTGCTTTAATTGCTTTAGTTGCAATTGTTAATTGTTCCATGGAAGCTTTTTTTTTTCCCTTAATTCTCTTCTGATTCTCACCTTTTTGAAAACTGGTATTATACCAGTGTTTCGAATAGAATTACTGTAGATTTACACTTAATGGCTGCCATGACATCCTGAATAACACTCTTCAAGTCACATGTGTTTCTTGCTGTGTCAAATCTGAATTTGACTGTCTTCAATGCMCTGAATAGCATCTCAAGTCAAACGATGGGAGAGCTCAGTCGCTGTGAGTACACCAGGCACCTCTAATATATTCCCAGTATTTGCTGCTCTAACCATGGGATGCCCAGGGGGAGCAGATCTCCACGCTCTGTGTCCTGTTACATAATTTATTTAAGCCATTGACCAAACTTTGGGTCAATGCTTTGCCCCACTATTCCTTAGCCAACCAGTGTTTCTGGCTGAACTTTGTGCTTGCACCTATCTCCAGGTAACCTCATTGGGAATAATTTCTGGCTTTTGCTAATGCAGGGGAGGATTCCATTGCTGACCGACCCTGTTTGTGTCRTGTCATTCCTCCTTTCACAGCTAGCTAAGCAAAGTGTGAACGTTAAGGAAATGAAACCAACGGTCCAGGACCCAGCCAAGAAATCCTGCCTTATGTGTGTAGTTCCCTGCATGTCCAGTGATCTGGGTAGTCAGCAAGAGATCTGTTCACAGGCAGGGGTAGGACACAGGTAAAAGTGCTGAAGACATCAAATAAACATGACCACTTAGCGTGTAGTAGTGGTCAGGCTGATATGAAGTTGCCATAGGTGTCACAAATATGTTAGTCGTTTCTCAGCAGAATAAATAGCTGCAGGCACTGTTTGGACTTAGTAAGTCCAGAGGGATCTGTGATGCGTTGAAACAGGCAGAGCCTTGGTGCCATGATGCAGATTGCACAGTAGCAATGTGAGACCATGCGAGATTAAAACTGTAGGTAGAACTTTGCATATGCATCCATAAAAAAAGTGGAAATCAGAGAATTAGAAGTAATGGTTCCAGCCCAGTAGAAATAAGGATTTTCAGCCTCTTCCCTCCTGAAGGTCCTGGTAGCAGTGAGCGRTGAAGCCCGGCTGAGCTCCCCTTTACCTGGCTGTGCTGTGGTGGGCTGTGGCAGGGTGTGTTCTCCTTAGTGTCCCTGGCACTTCTCTGGGCCCTGCATCATGGAGAAGTGGCCTGCGTTACACTAGCAGGTGAGGGGAGGCCACCTGGTACCCTTGGCATGCAGTGGTGGATGATCACAGCTGATAAAGCCACAACAGACTTGGCTCTGGAGAGTCCTGCAGATGCGGGAGGCTGATTATCTGCTTTCTGAATCTGTATTTCCTTACCTCCTGTGTGCTGTTCCTTCCTTTTGCTTCTTATATAAAATATATATGGCATATTCTGTGTCTGTTAGATGAAATGCTGACTCACTTGAAATCACCTAGGGCTAGCATTTCACTCCAGGTCTTTCCAGGCCTCCTGCTTTCCCCTGCTCTGGAAAGATTCAGCAGTTGTTACCAGTTTCTGTGCAAGACCTCACGATAGTTTCTCTCTTCCACTCCAATTCCATGGTATGTTTATTCAGGAACACTCCTAATCTCGTCACAAATGCTTACAATATCACAGAATCCTAGAATCACAGAATGGTTGAGGTTGGAAGGAGGACTAGAGACCATCTAGTCCAACCCCCCTGCTCCAGCAGGGACACCCAGAGCACGGAGCACAGGGCAGCATCCAGGYGGGTTTGGAAGATCTCCAGAGAAGGAGACTCCACAGGCTCCCTGGGCAGCCTGTGCCAGGGCTCTGTCACCTGCACCATGAACGTTCTTCCTCACATGGAGATGCCTGTGTTGCAGCTTGCACCCATTGCCCCTTGTCCTGTCACTGTCCGCCACCGAGAAGAGTTTGGCCTCATCTTCTTTACATTGTTCCCTCAGGTATCTGTACATGTTGATAAGATCCCTTCTCTGTCTTCTTTTCTGCAGGCTAAACAGGCCCAGCTCCCTAAGTCTTTTCCCCTAAGATAGATGCTCCAGTCCCTTAATCATCAAGCCTAAATAATGTTGCATTTGCTGCCACCAGGGTCAACTGCATATGCACAGCTTATTCACAATATTCAAAGAAATAGGGAGACTATTCAAAGTTCTTCTGCCTTTTGAAGAATATTAAGCTTCAAAAAAAGACATACTTTTTGAAAGAAGCCCAATATTAAGGGTCTTAACAGAAAACAGCAACAATTATTGCATATCTACTGTCATTTTTTATGAGTTTGTTCATGGTTAAGTTGACAGTAAGTAGTGTGCTGGAGTTTATTCATGTTTTTATTTCTTACGTTATAGTACATAGAACAACTGCAAAAGTACACTTGATTTTTACATYAGAGATCTTGCTGTGTGGCAGGATGAGATACCAAAAAAATCCCTGCAAATCTGTGTAGACTGGGACTGCAAACCCAATGTTCATCTTGCCAATATTGCTTTGCCCATTGCATCGTGTTTTTCTCAAGCTCATGCAGATCTACTGAATCACTGAAATTTCATTAGTCAACAAAACTGGTGTACAAAACAGGGGTGCTTACATCAATGGTGTTGTTGCAGGTCTGCAGAGGCAGGTTTGATTGACAGCCCTTTTGTCAAACTTAGGGAATTTACAGGTAATCACATACCCAAACCTCAGGCTACCAAACTGCAGCTTTGCTTTGGCCTCGTTCTCTTTTATGAGGCAGTAAACAGCTTGTGGTTAAACTAAAGCAATCAAATCCCTGAAGAGTCTTTTAGTAACTAATGCCACAATCAGCAAATCTGTAGTGTAGGCCTGCCCTATGCCACGTGCTTTCTTCATTACAGTGAGTGGCATCTTAGCATGACAGGTAAACCCCGTGAGAGGAGATCTTGCCTTCAAGTATGAAGCAGAGATGCAGGAGATTGTTTTGGTGCTGTCGTCTCTGTTCACCTGCAGCTTCTCAGTCCCTACAGATCCAAGATATCAGTGTGTAGCTTTCTGATGAGAGTCCTTATCATTCAAATTGCTAATTTTCAAAGTCTCAAAACAAGCTAAAGAGTTTCTATGCACAAGTGACACAGAGGAGACCTACTGCTGGTCTAAGTAGTTACCATCATAAAGCTTACTTCATAGCTTTATATTTTAGATGACAACAAATGCAAAAACTCTGACCAAAAAAGCTTCTACAAGTAACGACATAAGTTTTGTGGATATGACATAATAGAAGTGGCCAASATCTTGTATTTAAGTAATAAAAATACAGCTTGTATGCATAGGGAACAGATAGGTGCCAAAGAAAGCAAGCAGAGCTGCACAAGATTTATCTTGATTTCTTACTTGAGTGTTCCTCCCCTTTTCTTTCTTGACGGATGGATGACTTTTTTTTTTGTAATCAATATCCATGTGATACCAAAATATTTCAGATAATAGGGCCTAGCTTGATTTTTGAAACTTCACCATGTGTATGTGTTTCTTGGCTTTGCCACTTTGGGTGAAGCATGTGTCCTTTTAAATCAAAACTGCAGATAGGTTGAAAATCAATGAATGGGTATTAACTTGCCGTTAGTATTGACATTGCCTGTGGATAGATGGAAGTAGGTCGACAGTCCTGGCTCCTGGGGCCATTCCTGGAACATGAGACTCAGACCTCAGGTGCTCGGTCAGAGGGGAGTAGCGTTTCTGAGGCCTGCTGGAAAACTGGGCTCACAGCAGCATCCTGAGGGGATGAAAGACGTTATTGTCAAGATGTTCATCACACACATAGGATGAGATTGAAAGAGCCCGGAGATTAATACAGGGATTGTCTTGAAAAAATGATTCATCAGTGGGGCAGTTTGGGGAATATTACGCTTGCTTCGTATGCATGTTAATTTGTCCCACTTCATTAATAGGATGAATATAAGGCTACATGTATTTTGCATTTGTTACCATCAGGGAATACTTTTCAGCATTTTAAATAAGACATTGCTCTGCTTTCTCTAGGCATTTTATTTTATTATTAAATGTGTACTGGTTTTCCATTAAGAACAGCAAGAATTGTGAGAGCCTTGGCAAGCCGTGGGGGAGATAGGTGCAGAAGAGACAAGAGTTTGCCTTCAGTGTGGAGAAGATCAATAGCACCTTTGATCACGCCGTTTCCGTGAGTGGCTTGACACGGATCATCGGTGACTCGGGCACCCCAAGCCGTGTTGTCCCTGCCCCCAGCAGATCAATAGATTCGAGACATACAAGAAAGGCAAAAATCACTCTTATCTTGGGCTCCTTTGTGCCAAGCACGGTATAGAGGTAGCTTTCCACAGACTGATGGATGAATGTTATTTTTGTCATCTCAGATGTGAGAGCTTAAGCTATAAAGATAAAATCCAGGCTAATTATTCTTCCCGGGCRCAGGTCTACGTGTGGTAGCAAGGTTAGTTTTACTGTCAATAGCAGTTGCAGTATCACCAGGGCTGGGTGCACTTCTGTCTCATTAGTGGTGGGAGCTGGGAGGGCAGATGAAAATCGTGGCTCTCGGTGCTTTTTGACCTGCACCACGAGGTTGCTCTGGGATTTAATGATCTGTGAAAGCCCCCCTTGCCATTTGGCCTGTATGCAGATAGGGTTGAGTGGTGCTGAGATGAACTTCTTTTCTACACATGCACTTTCTTCTACCTCTCTTTTATTTTTAATCTATTTTGCTTTTATTGATTCATCTATTTTGCTTTGATCAGTTCTCCACTCCTCGTTAGTGGATGCTAGAGAACAGCGTTTACGCTGAAGGTTTGCAGGAATTTGGTGAATATGTACACAAAATACCTTTTTCTGGCACACATTCTACCTTTTGCTGGTGAGCCCAGCTCCTGACGTTTGCTGATTATCGGAGCTGATTTGTCAAAGAGCCCCTAGCTCTGGAATAGTCTGACTCTAAACCTCAGGGCCCAGTGCTTGCTCATCCTCACTTGGATTACAGATCTAGATTCAAAAACTTCTATCAGCTACAGGCTTGAAATGTGAATGGCTTRTTATTAATTTCATGCGTGCATATGTGAATATATGTGTACATACCTACATACCTCTCACCCTTCCCCAGCCAGATATCATAAAATTTTGTTTTCTGTAATTCTTCTTTCCTCTGTTTTCATCCAAGGCCATTCTGCCATTTCAAGTGAGTACAAGGCACAGCCTCACTTGTACTGGGGGATGCAGCGTGTTCCACCGGTGCTCTGATCCGTACCTGCTGCGTGGGCACGCGGGCACGCAGCGTTTGAAGCTGCTCTGCTCGCAGGAGGAAGCCAACTTCAGAGGAAGGGCAGCGTTCGGGAGGAAAGCACGAGTTTTTGATGGTTGGGGCAAAGTTTGAACACCATTGGATTTTTTTTTTCTGAAGCTTATCTGTCTAAAATTCCAAATTTTAGGTCAAAGCCATGCTTCTCCCAGAAGCCCAGCTGTTTCAAAGCCATTCTGCCTGCAAAAGTTTCACAGCTTGTGATGAAGTTGCTGGTGTGATGCAGACTGCTTTGAGATCTTGTAGCATGTCTTAGCCAAAAGGCTCTTGCTTGTTAAAAATGAAGTGGAGAGTTAAAAGCAAACCAGGGGAGAAAGTGGGTAAAGTATTTTTTTTTAATCCAAGCATTTTATACTTACTAAATTATTTTAATTAGTGCATTTTTTTTTGTGTTTTCCTCATGTTAAAAATTACATGCAACATCCATAATAACCTGTCTTACTATTTTTATATTGATTCATTTTTATTGTGTCCCAATGGAAATTGTTATCTAGTTCAGTTCTAAAATTGAAATAAGAATCCCTCCTGATCCCATAGGTTTGCAAAAATTACCTAATCTAAAAAGATTAGATAATTAAAAGTGGGTAAAGGAGATAGTGCCATCTCCCATGTTCAAATGAGGGGTATAAGCATGGAGAAATACAGTGATTTTTCCTCATTCTCAGCTTACTCCAGGCCTGGCTTCCTAGGAATTGAGCCTCCATCTTGCAACATCCTTCAGAACAGAAATCTCTTCCATGTGGTTGGGCCTGCCATTTAAATATAATGCCCAGTGTAGTCTCAAAAGTATCTGGAACTTAAGTTAGTGGTCAGTAATCTAACTTGCGTTTTCCCAGAAGGAGAGCTGCAACACCCAAGTGAATCGGGCYTTCTGTGTCCCTGCCAGAGCTGACACCCCACAGAGTGGTTATGTGGCTGGCACARGAGCCTCTCCCTTCCGTAGTGATTCCCTTCTGGAGCTTCTCTGCAGAGGTGAGCTCAGAGTCCCAGTCTGCAGCACGAAATGTCAGGGCTTAGTTGGAAGGCAGGTACGTGACAGGCCGCCAGCTGCAAGATGCTTGCACATAAGCGAAGCAGCTGTAAAATGTTACCACTGTTGTAAACAGAAATTAAGGTTTGTTTGTTTTTGTAGGGCTTGGCCAAGTTCAGACTGAAAGCGGTAGGGTTTGAGTCCTGCACAGCCTTAGAACCAAACCATATAGTACTGTAGCTGAGTAAATTTTATATTTTCCTATATTTTCCTTTTCTATTTAATTCTGTTTATATTTATTTCTATCTACATGTAGAGAATGCAGTCCTTTACAAATGGTGACATCATTACTTGTTAATTATTGTCAAAGTCAGATTTTAATACAACAGCTTCTGCTTGTTAAAATCCCACTGAGCTGTCTTGAAAGTGAATGTAATCTCCCTGTTTGAGAGCAATTTTCCTTTTCAGCTAATCATCTCTAAATGTGTAATTGTCTGAATACTTCTCCAACCTATAAATGTGTACTTCATGTCCTTCCTTTTAAAAAACTCTTTTGTACCAGTATTGCTATTTATTTTGCCAGGAAAAAAATATTCTGTATCATTATCAAAGTAGCCACCTGGAGTGCTATAAATAATGTACACATATGAAACAAAACTCTGCTCTTTATTACATATTTCTTAATGCAAAGTAGCTACATGTCAATTTGAAATAATGGTTGATTTGAGTAGAGAGGCTCAAGATTTATACTCGTGTAATTGAGAGCAAAATGTACCTTCATGTGTACATCTTCTGATAATGCAGCAATATTGCATGAGAAGTAAATCTAAACTTTATTGCTGTCTAATAAATTATCTGGCAAGCGCTGTAATTAAAGTACAAACCAGCTCATTAGATGCAAGCGGTGTTACTAGATTGGTTCTAATATGAGCTAGGTAGTTGCAGAATGCGAGTGGCTGATTGTGAATATTATTGCTGTGACAGCAACAATTAATTCTAATAATGATGGAGCTTTAATAGATGAGCTCGTGTGACAGAATTAGCAAAAGCAGATTTGCTGAACAATTGGTTCTTTCTTGGTACAGTAAGTCATTGATTTCCATTCTCTTCCTTCCCCTCCTTCCTCTTACAGCTGTAATCATCAATCTCATATGTGCATATTGTCCAGAGACTTTGACTGCAGCTGCAGCAGAAGTTCAGTGCCTATCAGAGTAAAGCAAGACTGGCAGATGAAATGCCGAATCGAATGCATCGCCAAGGCAGCGGGGCACGGGGCAGGAGATGGGGGCTGTGAAGCAGAGAGGAGTTGCAGGAGGAGGCTGCAGCGCGAGGCGGCAGCGCGCCGGGCGGCAGGGTTGTGCCACCGGCCGGCACAGCCCTTCTCCCTGCTCCTGAGCCCTTTGGGAAGCGAAGCTGCTGCCTCAGCTAGGGCTTCCCGAGAGGAAAAACACTGTGTCTGTATCGCAGACTTTATGTAATTGTGCTTTTCTTTTTCAGTCACTTTTCCTTGGCTTGATCTGCTGTTAGAGAAATTACCAGTAGCACAACGTTTTACTGGAGAGGCTCACAGATCAAACACTGTTTCATGCTCTCCATTTCTCCAGTGAGCTTCTATATACGTGAGCCGTTGCAAAGTGTGTGCATGCATGTGAGCTCATGAATGTATATGTGTGTGAAAATGCACATAGATCTTTCACTCCAGTGTTCCTCAAAGCTCTGATATCACAGATGCTCAGCAAAGGCGTTCAGAGTGTATAGCCTGGTCTAATAGAAGTATTGTGTAATATGTTTTCTAATAGCACCAGACAGTGTGGATTGTTCTGCCAGTCTCAAATTGATGGGGTGCTTGTAAGATCCATCTTAAGGAGAAATGAAAGACTGAACTAAAACACTGGAGACACACGTTTAAAGTTAGGCTTGACAGGCAGGTGCCCAAAGATCGCTCTGTATGAGGATAAATCAATGTTGTTGTACGGGAGCATTTCTGAGAAGGCTCCGAGTTGGAGCTATATTTAATACCCTAAGGGCCCTGCTTTGATTTTATTTTTGCATACAGAAAGCCTTGATTGGCCCTGTGTGTTAACTTGCCATCACTTCAAGGAAGGGTTGCACAGTGTGATCAATATTCATTTTCTTGCGCCCTGACTACCTGACTCCTCCTGCAGCCGAGGAGGTGCACAGGGGCTCCCTGCTGCCAGTGCCGCTGCAGGCCCCTACAGACTCTGTWCAGAATTTATTTTTGATGCCATATAACCACATTTAACACTTCAGTAATTTAGCATACCTACTTTGCAAACTCTCATTGTTAAGAAAAAAACTGCTGAATAATTTTTAAAGTTAACATTTTTGTAGGCTTCCAGGTGGTGACGTTACAGGTGCAGACTGCACAGGTACCAAGAGAAAAGCTGCTTTGCTACATGCTCTGTGCCTCCCCCGCACAAATCCTTCCCACAGCAGCTGTGTTGAAAGCATCAAGCCCTGCCTGGTTGTGTTCTGGGGCTGCTGTGCCATGTTCACAAGATATGGAGGATTTTCATTGCTCCTCTTTTCACCTTTTCTTCACCTCTTGGCTCACACTGCCTTTCCTTTTGCCTGTGTGATCCAAAGCAGAAACCTGATGCATGTTTCTCACAGCAGAAACCTGATGCACTCTCTCCCATCTCCTTGCTATGGTTCTTGGCATATACTTCTAAACACCTTTTGAATGGAGCAACACCAATAACACTGCATTATTTCAGCCAAGTACATTTTTACAAACCCGTTTTTATGTTTTATGGATTTCTCTGTGGTTCAGCCTGGACTCCACAGTTCCTCAGAATTTGGAGAGTTAACCTTGTGGGCTCTAATTTAGGAGAGTAGTGAAGTTTTGACCCAGACTGTGACATGGAGTTACTATTTGATGTGGAGTCAAATGTCCACAGAGCTTGGAAAGATAGAGAAGGGGTTTAGATAATATACAGATGTAGTATCATGCAATTTTGTGCTGGATTCTGGAGGTCTGAAAAGGTCAGGCTTCTTCTCTTGCAGTCCTCAGTATTCTTATAATCTGTAGTGATTGAGTAACATTTATAGCAAAGTCCCAGGTGCCAAGATCAATTTCAGTTCATATATTGGCCCTCGAATTACAGGGATATGAGAAAGATGCAACAAATTAACTTGGTTAAATCCTGCCTCTATTCAGCTCTGGTGAGGCTGCACCTGGAGTATTGGGGGCAGTTCTGGGCTCCCCAGGATAAGAGAGATGTGGAGCTTCTAGAGAGGGTGCAGTGGTGGGCAACAAAAAATGATTAAGGGACTGGAACATCTCTTGTATGAGGAGAGACTGAGTGAGTTGGGCTTGTTTAGTCTGGAGAAGAGAAGGTTGAGAGGGGATCTTATCAACATGTACAGATACCTGAGTGGAGAATGTAGGAAGGAAGGGGCCAAACTCTTCTTGGTGGTGGCCAGTGGTAGGATAAGGGGCAATGGGTACAAGCTGAAACRCAGGCAGTTCCATCTCCATGTGAGGAAGAACTTCACTGTGAGGGTGACAGAGCCCTGGCACAGGCTGCCCAGAGAAGTTGTGGAGTCTCCTTCTCTGGAGRTCTCCCAAACCTAACCTGGATGCCGCCCTGTGCCCCGTGCTCTGGGTGTCCCTGCTGGAGCAAGGGGGTTGGACTATAGATGATCTCTAGAGGTCTCTTCCAACCTCAACTGTTCTGTGATTCTGTGGTTTTGAAAAGACTTACRTTTTTATTGTATTGTGTGCAGATCTTTGTCAATCTTCCTTTTAATGTAAGAAAGTTAGCCAAATCCAGCAACAAGCAATGTTTTTCAGATTACAATGATTTGTTGGTTTATAATACTTGGTTAAATATGCAAGATGATCAAKTTTGTATCATTACACAGTGTTTGGATGCTACTAGATGAATTCAGCTCTCATTGGTCCTTTTTATTAATAGAGCATCAATTGCTGTTTATGTGAATACTAAATAAATAGGAGATGTTTTGCTTTCCAGCCTTTTCCTTGGAGAACTGCCCCTGCTAGCCCTGATAGCAACATAAAGTTAGCAAATGCTGCCAGGTACCCCTGACAGTATCTTGGTAGTTTACCTGAAAACGAACTCATTAGGTTCTAAATTCTCTTCACATTTTCAGTTCTTCAGCTGATAAAAGCAGTATAGAAAAGAACAGATGTTCCCGTCTCTGGTGAGAGTGAGGGATTTGTCCGCAGTTTCTCTACTTTTAGTCTTTACATTTGTTCTCATTCCAGAAGGAAAACTCACAGACAAGGAGGCAGGGAACCAAAGCACTTTCTACTGTGGTCCAGAAGTGCAGAGGAGTTCATAAAAAATGTAGCTTTCCTGGTTTGTTTGCAGGTAACYTATTTAAAATGATAGGTTTGCTGCTTGTATGATAGAAATAGTGGATCAGAGCATTATTATTTAGTCACCTTATAGGAAATCACTAGCAGTCTGTTCCTGAGGGGCTTAAGTGCAATTCAGTGTTTTGTGGATGATTCACTTTCAAAGATCTCCCGTCTTAGTGTAATGAAGGTTGCCCTGTAAAATTTTATATAAAATAATGCAATTGAAACGAACAATTGTATAATTGAATATATTGTATATATTGTATATTGAATACAATTGAAATGAACAATTGCATGAACAATTGTTCTTTGACTCTTTAATTTTAATGGTTGTTAATCTTTAAAAATACAATTTATTATTGTCTTTTATAATTTATTGTTTCTTTGTCTGAAAAATACTTATAACACTGAGGACTGKGGAAAAAGGAGAATTTATATTCTAACTTTTTTTTTTTGCAGAGATTTGTGCATTTATCTCACAGTGTTTTAAGTAAAAGTGATGTGGCAACAAATATATTTAAATAGATACATATTTTTGATTCATGTTCATGTCTTGTTTTAAAACCAGTTACTTTAATTTAATTTATATTTCAATATTTACAGATGGAAGTTAAATTTATCTGAGTCGTACTAATTGTTACGGACAATAGTACTGAGACAATTAATGCAAGGTGAACTTAATGGGATGAACACAGCTGAACAGGGAATGACTCTAATTGGAAGGTAAAAGAAATCAATGTAGATCACCTGCACTAAGGCTTAATATAAATACCCATTCAGCACAGCTGAGAAGAAATGGTAACTTCTTAAGTAGCAGTAACTCCATGCCTTTCAGTGAAGTGCCRATATTTTTGGTCAGCTTTAGATCTCAGGCTTGTTATCAGTTTATTACTGCTTAATAAGTTACTGTGTATCATGTGAGGTACAGTAATGAAAGCCTAGCCGTGTAATCTAGCTTAAATTGCAGTTTAAGAAGTTTGTATTGCCTGGCTGTGGACTAAGAGTGTGCATAGGGTAACTGAGATGTGGAAATGTGAACTTGGGCCTCTAATGAAGAGTGTGTGTGGGTAAGTGTCTCTGTGTTTGCTAGTGCATTTAAAGGAACTGATGAATTAAAGTTATAAGTTTGGTAAATGAAGGATTTGTAGTRGAATGCTTCCTGTGGCATTTTTGAAAGACTATATATTAATTAAATACTGAGTTCTCTTTGTAAATATTCTTGTTAAGTTCACATGTAGGAATTGAAATTATGTACTTTGTTTAAAAATAAAAAAGCCAGATGTTTGGACTTTTTTCTTTKAAACAGAAAATGGACCTACCTTTGCACCTTCAGGATGTGTTCCACAATTTAGTGCATTAATATATTCTCCATTTATCTTAAAGATATTAATTCAATCCATAATTGATTAGCTACAAATCAAAGAAAAATGACTGTTTTCAAACACCTGATACTGAAGTGAAAGGGCTTCTAGAAGGGTATTAAAGTACAGTGGTTTACAGTGTACATGTACAAAGCAAAGCACTGAAGCAAGTTAGAGCTTTTCAGAGAATGAAATTCATGTGATCCAGGTCAGAAAGTGGAAATTCAGCTTCTGTAGTGTCTTATTCAGATTCTTCAAAAAGACAGAGGTGTTCAATACATTGACTTGGGTTCATCTGGTAGAGATGAAACAGTGCTCTGAGCTCGCATTGTTTCACAACAATATCTCAGAGTATTCCAAAATATATTCAGCTGGTGTTTGGCTTGAAAGGGAAGGAAGCAGGAATTCGGGTGATTTCAGTGCAGCTGTTTGGGTTCAATGCAGCCCAGCTTGCTTACAGAGCATCGCCTGGGCACGTCGGACTGTCTCCCTTGATAACGTAAAGATGTCACACTTTTCACCTGTCATCTCTATTTCATCTGCTATGTTTCTGCCTGTCTGTGTGAAATTTAGAGCATGCTTTTGATACACCAGCAATTCAGGGTAATGTTCAGATTTTTCCCCTTCTATTAAACTTTTCTGAATCAACCATCTGCTTAAAATTTACTAAGGGCATACGAAATCCAGATCCATAAGTGAGCTGGAACTACATTGTTTAGAAAACGAACCACGGTAGGATCTTTAATGTCATAGAATATTTTTATTAATACTATCTAATTGTGAGACAATGATACAATYGTCCAACCGCTGAGCCTGTGTTTGATGTAGGTTTGAGCGGGCCCTTACGGGCGCCGCGTTCGCGGGCTCTCTGACGAGGCCTGCCTGCCTGCCGCGCTGCTTCAAAGAGCTGCGCCRCCTCGGGGTGCGTTAAAGGAGCCCATAGAGTCGGCAGATGTCTTGAAATGTGTCAGAATATGTATTTAATATTGAAAGATTTCTGYGCTGCTGTAGTGATCCGAAGATATTAAGACTGAAACGAGTGAGTTAAAGCAATCCTCCTTGTCTGCTGAGCAGTAGTCTAGATAACAGCCCCTGCTTRTGTAAAGGAGGKTTTTTTTTTTTCTTCTCCTCTTTCTCTGTCAAATGCTCTTTATCTCAAAATTTCATTTGCTTCCACTAATTCTTAAGCAGAAATACCTGAGTGACTGAGCTTTGTTACAACCTCAGTGTGAATCCTATCTTGGGGAAAAGAGTACATAGCCAATATAACACAGTCTTCTTGAAAGGTTAATGAACAATGAAGAGTTTCTAATCAATCCTTTTCTTGTTTTATTTTTTTTTATTTTTTTCTTTTTCTAAACTTATAAAGATAACTTGAACTTCAAAAGCCTCTATATATTTTGTTTGGGATCGTCTCTGTCCATATTTTGTAAGACAACGTGCATGCATTTTTATTTGGCCTCGTCTGTTTTCTTGCAAGGAATATTTTTATATTAGCCTTGCACTGTATGGGGATGTGAGGCATTCTCCAAATACACRGTTTTACGAGCGTCTGCTGCAAATGTCATTATACAGCTCTGTTTGGTGGGGCCAAACTCTTTATGCTCTCTCCAAAAAGCAGATGGATGTGTTTTGGTAGGCTTTGAAGCCCAATTGAAGATAAAATGGGAAATGGGTGTTGGACTTAGAGGTGMAGAGGAGCAGTCTCAGGCCAGCATCTGTGAATACTGAGCAGTGTGAAGAGAGGAGGGACTGCACCTCATGCAAGAAGGGCCTTTTGCCCTCCTTCTGCTGTGTTCTCAGCAGCAAACTGGAGGCTGGTGGTGCAGGCCTGTGCTTGGGGGCCTTGGCATCCCTCTCTCAGGTCATCCATGTGTGGGGAAAACCTTTCAACTACTTGTTAGGCACAGCTGAGAGGGACTCTTTCTGGTAATTCATGTTTCCTTAGCCCAAAAGGGCAGCACCAGTGTTTTCCCCAGAAGCTAAAGTTGAAGTTGAGTGGCTTTCATAGCTGTCTTTCCTCATTCCACTAGGAGAGAGAGAGGGAGGGATCAGGCCACCTAAAGACAATGAAAACTGATGTGTTGCCAGCAGGGTCAGAAATGGAATGTTTCATTCTCATAAAATCATTAAATCTCGAAGAGCTCCTGACTTCTACTCCATAGGCAGTATTTTCAGGTGATGATCATGGAGCAGTAAATGGGAACCAACTACTGTTGAGCTGATTAAAATCCTTTAAAAATCCCTAAACGCTTAATTGTTGATTCTATAAATCTTTTCCCTCGCCTATCATCACTGCATGAATAATGTTGCCTTATGTTTCCTATCTTCAGAGTTTTAATTTTCCTTTCAATTTGCTTTAGTTACTGAGTTGCATAAAGAGTCTTACTATTAGCAAAAGGAGGATTTATCATAAAATCCCAGGGCAGGGCTGTCCTGCAGTATATCGCATGTCCAGGCAGAGCTAATATGAGAGAATTCAACTGTGGGAAGTATAGGGCATGAAACCTATTCCAAGAGCTTTGCAGACAAATTTGTCAACAGGTCTTTCTCATCCTTGATGCTGGAACAAAGGGTGTGAATGTGGAGCAGTGAGAGCAGYCGGCAAGAGGAGGGTCACGCAGGTGGTGTGGAGCCTCGTGGGTGAATATTTGGCCATACCCTGTTTCCCAAGGATGTGCAAAGCCCCAGAAGGTCTTGCCATATGGTCCCTGAGCAGTGTCCTGTATTATTCGTTAGTGTTTGTCTGTTGAGTTAAAGGCAGTTTTTTTGAAACCAGTGACTTAATTGTGATGTTCACATCCAAGACAAGGCTATGGTTGCTCTGGTATAGAAAAGCTGATGTTGCTGCTACTCTTTCTATACCAATTTCACAATTGTTAACGTTTGCATAAAAGCATAAACTCTAATGCTGTTACTGTGTCCTGATTAAGGAAAAGATGACTTTTATTCCAGTTTAATGTTTTGACCCACTYCTGACAACTTGAGCATCATCTGTCTCACAGGAGTCTCCATCTCTTCCTGCTGGCAGGTTCGGCACCTCTGTTCCACATGGAGTTGCTCCCTTCTAATGCAAATGTACAGCCACTTCCCGAATAATGTCTCTTATTATGTAATAGAGAAGCTAATTCCAGAAGTCTGTTTCAAATTTAATTCATGATTCTCTTTACCATTTTGTACTGGCATGATCTTTTTTATTTCCTCCGAAAAAGCTCACAAACCAACAGTGCAGTTGCTGTTAGTGGTGGATGTGTGGGTGCCATCCCAATGCGTTTGTCATTCACAGCAGTGTCAGGAGTGCTGCTGTTATCAAGGTACCACCAAACAAAACTGGAACTCTTGAGCTAAATATTAAATAACTTAGTCCTTTTCTTCCCCTAATACCGTGGTGGAAATACTACAGAAAGCTCCTTCACCATCTTCCTATTCAGGGGTTCGTAACAAACTGCAGTGCAACACAGCTTAGGATTCAAATTGCAGTGGTAATTTTCCTGACTGCTGGTCATCATTATATCAAAGATTTCATCTCAGTAGGAATATGGAAATAGTTAATCCTTGTATATGTAGGATGAGATTTTCAAAAATATGTGATATTGTGTGTTCCCATTGGGTCATTGAAGGTAGCTTTACCTCTGACTTTGATGGGAATAGATTTATGTGCCAACTCAGGGCTTTTAGCATTCCAGTCCTGTAACATACTGGATTGTTTTATWTCTGGATATGCAGTTCCCTGAGAAAGATATTTAATACAGTTTAAAGTTTAATACAGTTCTCTGTGGCCTTGACCACATCCCCTAACTGGTGTACCCTTCTGAGCAAAGAATACTGAAGCGTTTGAATGTGAACTAACTTTCCATGGCAATGGCTTTATACTCATACTGTTACTGTTTGTTAAGGTTTTCCCTTACTTAGGCACATACTGTTTTAAAACATTTCAAGTGTTAAAGAAAATCCAGCATAAGGAGCATTTTGGGGGAAAAAAACTCATTTAGAACATCCTGTTAACCAAATAATGCTTAGAGGGAATAGCTGTGGTAACGTGAGGCGTCACGAGAGAATAATTGAATAGAAGGTAGTATTTTAATGGCAAGATTTATGCCAGATCAAAGACTTGGCAGAGAATCATCTCGTACTGAATGACCCAGTAGGTGAGATCATCATTTAGGAAGTCGCAGAAATGGCAGGCCATGCCTGTCTCTCCTTGTTCCTCTCCCCTTCCTTCCCTTTCTTTTCCTGTTGGTCTTCCCATTGAAATTCACCGTGCAGAACTGCTGCCCTCAGCCAGCTCCTGCTGAGCCAGCCTGATTCAAAAGGGCAAATTTTTGTTGCTTTTTTTTTTTTCCTTTTTTTTTCCCCTCTTGTAATAGGTTGTGGGTGGATGTTGGACATAATGAACCCAGACCCAAAAAAGATGCTGCATTAAAAATAAAAAGAGCRTGAGCACTTTGGGGAGGGCAGGTTCAGGGCAAGCCATGTGCTGAGCTCGGAGCGGTTGTTAGCGCGGGCAGGACGCGGCGCATGGCACCTGCGGGCCGGCCTCCGTGGGATCAGTAATTACGTGTTAATTAACAAGTCTGGAATGAGTGAGAGTTTGCATGTCAGCAGATAATCTGTATAGTGACTAATAAGCTGCAGAATGTTTTCAATTAGCAGGCTTGAAAAGGAAATCCCAGGGAGTGTTTTGCTTGGTTGGGAAGGGGCTGGATGAATGTGCTCCGTTGTCTGGGCTCTCCGAGCGGGAAAGTGGCAAACTTAGAAACGACTCTGTAAAGACAGAGCTCTGCAAAACACCTGCATTCAAGCTGCTTGCTACTGCTGCGTGCTGGTGAAATCATGCAAAATAAGCTTTAGGAAAATTAATAAATATGAGAACATGAAAAGTTTCACTTTAGAATAGACTYGTTGCACTATTTTAGTGGTCTAATTTCCTGCAAGTTTTTTAAAGACCTAAGTGGGCATGAGTCAGGAATCTGTTGGAATGGGGGCAAATGTTGCACTCCTTGACACAGGTACTGGAAATCAGTGACTACTTTCAACCTGTGTTCAGTTTTTGCTGTGAGTTTGTTTTTCATATTAGATTCCACTGTGTATTTACCTAGTAACATAAGTAGATCTAAGTTACATGGCAGCGAGCTGGCTCCTCTCTTGTGGCTTTGCTTCTGCTCTGTCCAGATTTGCACTCAAGGACAGCGTTTGGAGATGTCCATGTTAAGCAATCCCATCCCATTTTTTTTAATGGCTCTATAATTTTTATCATCTTAGAAATAATTTGTGAGGTTCTCTGTGGTCCCTGTTTGGAAATGGGATCAGATGTACAGAGGATTTGACTGAGCTCTTTCTAAAGCAGGCACGTGTTCTGCTGTGGCAGGTAGCCTGTTACACTTGACTTTAAACCCCTTTAGTTCTCATGGGGCTTATTATTGGCCACCTCTCTCAATTGCTGACAAGCAGGTTACTTTGATTAAATTCATTTTTCAGTCAATTCAAGATCTTCCCCTCTTCCCACCACTTTCTGAAAGAGACCTGACAGGCTTGTGTATATTGCTCGGATCAACACGCAGAATTTTCTTAGCCTCCTGTCATGGTAAAAACAGGATCGGTCAGAGCCCAAGAAATGCAATAATTTTTCCATCTGAAGACAGCAGGAATGCAGAGCTGTGTCCTCACAGGTAATTGAAGCTGGCTGACTTCAGGAAGGTTGAGTTTCCTGGGCGGTCAGATTAGAGCCATTTCCATTAGTGGGGCAGTTTCACCAGGCCCCCCTGCTTACACTGACAGGAGCAGACTGGTAACACTTATATCCTTAGCTCTTTGTTGAGAACGTTTGTAGAGTGATGACAATTCATATTATTCCTCCTGCTAAGTGGCTTGTTCCAGACTGAATTAATCTAATATAATTATTTGTAAAGTAACTTTCCCTCCTACTTATGGTTACATGTTGAAATAATTTAATTACTTGCAATTCCTCTTCTGAAGTACAGGGTACGTTCCTGCCTCCCCTGCATTTTGGCATGTTATGCCATATGAAAATGCTAAAATAAAAATGCCAGTGAAACAACTGGAGCTGTTCCCAGCAGCTTGTGTTTGACATTATGGTACACAGAATGAACTGTGGAGGACTTTTAAATTCCTATGGAATGAGAATACATGAAAGTGAAGTATAAAGGTCTTGACTTAGACTTTCAGATGTTCAGCTAACCTCTGGGAAGTCATTTAACCTCTCTGTACCTCTTTGTCTCCATTTGCTGTCACCTGTATGATATACAGAAATTCCCCTTGTGAATGTCTCTTAAATGCTATTAGAGACGGGATGCCAAAGTACTAGAAATAGCTGTAAATACTCGCAAAACTTTGAGTTTGGAGTGTCAGTGGTGCTGTCTGGAATGGGATCACCTTCACAGCTTTTAAAAACAGCCTCAAATTGTGGTATCTCATATGAGAAGTAGTTTTCAAATAGCTGTCTGTTTTCCAGAAGTCTGTAAAGCCGGGCAATCTCAAACCAAAGCCAGTGTCCTTAGTTCATCTTTCTGTAATTTCTGCCATGTTAATGCCTCTTATCTGTAGCAGATCCACAGATATGTTTTTTGCAGGGACTGGTTGAAATAATGCATTATTTCAGAATTGGGCTGGTTGGGCAAAACCCATCTTGTCTTCTGACTCTTGAGGGGGAATTATCTTGGAATGGTGGAATTGTAAGCCTGCTGTTTTTAACTAGACGTGATTCAGACATGGTTAAAAGCCCAGAGTTGGGGGTATTTGCTTATTAGCCACAAGAACTTGAAGTTTCACGCATCCTCTTCTGAGGAAGAGTGATACCATCATTTGAAGCTGGACTATTCTAGTAGCCAAGCACACTAGAATARTATTTTTTCCTTTGAGAACCTTTTAAATACATACATTTGAAAACCATTTTATYTTCTTTGTCTAGTTCTTCTGTCAACATCAGACAGAATTAGAAACTTCAATGGATGGCTTTTTTTGTGAAATATGTCAGATAAGCAAAGTATAACTGGATATTTATTTTAGTTTTCATGTGCCCCGCTAATGGTAGAAGGGAGCAAGAGATGGAGCAGCAGCGGCCTGGTCAGGCTGGCTCTCCCCTCCGCCTCCCTCCTGCTTGTCCTGCTGCCTCTGAGCGAGGGCTGGGCTAGAGACCAAAGGCCTCTAGTCATCTAGGGGATGCCAGGAATAAACTGGTATGAAATACAATGCCTTGATTACAAGATCTGTAGGTAAATGCTAACCTTCCATTAACTACTGTTTTCCTTCCATCCCCCCATGGTACAGTCTGTACCACTCTGTATTATAACAGTGCCAAATAGACAATAGCGGCAAAAATAAGGACTACTTTTTTTTCCCCCTTTCGTTCCTGAAAAGGACACATAATGRAATGAATCTGGCTTCCCATCTGTTGCTAGGTGCAATTCAAAGTGGCAGTTTTGACCTATAAAGATTTGACTGGCTTGCGTCACGCTTACCCTAGAGACAGCCTCTCTCCTTTAATTTCTGTCTCCATTTTCCATCTGTGAAAAATCAGGATAACGCTACTTTTCTGCTTCCCAGGGATACTGCAAGGACACATTTATTACCAGGCCCACAGCACAGGCTCTGTACGAGACGTCACACACACATCTACAAATAAAAACTTGCTGCCACCCTCAGCCCTACAGAACTCGAGTCGTTGACCTTCATCGTGCCGTGGAAGGTGATTCCTTGTCCTAGGCTGTAGTATGGATTGCCAGACCCTGATCTTTTAAACAAGTGTGTAACGTGATACTCGGAAGTTATGTGACTGAACTTGGTTTTTCCTGTTAAATTGAGGGGGACAACCCATGAGCATGAAGTTATAAATGTGTTTGCCTGCTGCAGTTTCAGATCCCAAGGGAAATGAGGAGCAGTGGGGGCMGTGAGCTGTTGCGTATGAGATCCTAGTTCGAGAATGGTTTTTCTCAACACGCACATCTAGAGCTGTGGTTCCCCAGAGTGCTGGAGTAAAGTAGTTCGTTTACACTTGAGAGCTACTGATYTGCCAAGTTATGTTTGCAGTTGTGTGGGGCTCAGGTTTGTCTGCCTGTTTGAGAGAGTTTTTCTTTCTCCTGGTGTACAATAGCTGACAAGGTAATATTTTAAACTGTATTGTGGATTCAGATTTACAAGAGGTCAGGGATGAGTAGAGGGCATTTAAATTGGCTTTACTATAGCACCCCTTTAGTCCTAGCTTAAGACTTTTCATTGCTGTCTGTTCTTTGTGACTGGTGGAGCCATCAAGATGCACAACAGAGTGGGGTCAAGTTGCTTGTGTTTCCTGTAGGTGATTGCAGGGTATGGGCATCAAGCTTGATGCATTGAGCTTTATCTTGGCAAAAGTTGTGTTTGTCCCATTAGACCTGTGGTATAACATCTTTGGGTCTTATTTCCCTGCTGTGGTAGGTATGGCTGGCACGGGTGCTATTGCAGCTCTAGCCCTTGGTGGGGGCTTTGCTGCATGTCCCCAAATTTTGAGACCAGGGTGAGGCCACTTAGACCACAYAGCACATAGGATTCTGGTCTAGGGTCTTCTAAAGATCACGGCCTTGTATTGTGTTTTCCAGCATGCCACATGTCCCTATTCTAGTCCTGGTACCRGGTGAGGAAAACTCTCCTTGTTCTGCATGAAGCTACTTTCTTAAACCTCCATTGCATGATGTCTGTGTGCATATATACATACACACACCTTGCACCCCAAACACACCTCCAGGGCTTCTGCAGAGCACCTCATCAGCTCAGAAAATAGAGCTGCTGCTCCCTAAATGAGCAGTATCTGTAATCCTCATCTTTGTACTCTGCTAAGTGTAGGATTTTTCCTTTCTCAGGCCTAGTTACCCTTTCTAATCTCGYTGAGAGGATTAAAAAAATTAAACTGCAGCAGACCTTTTTTCAACCTGCAYTTAGGAGCATGTAACAGACTGCAAATAAGTGGCAAATTAAAATTTAGCTGGAAAAATGTATTCATTTTTGTTAATTAAAAAAACCCACAAACCCCTTCATTTGAAAGTAAATGATGTGCTAGCTGCCACTTTGGGGTTTGGCAGCAGTACAGGAAAGCTGCCAACTTCTGAGAACTAGAAATAAGAATATCAGCGAAAGGAACAGGCACAGCCTCATCCTGCCAAGCTTTGTGCGTTTGAAGAGTTTTCCTTATTTTCTTAGGACGTATTTGCCTATGGCATGACTTTCTACTGGAAAGCCTGTTAATTTTGCCTAAAAAATGCTGGAGTACAAGAGATTGTGCAGGGTCAGGAGAAGGTCCCCCCATTTCCATGTGGGAGTGAGCGTGTGGTGGGACAGGTTGAGCCGGAGCATCAGTCTTGGCTTGGTCTGTGGAGCGGAGCTGCCGGGTGACACCAGGAACCATCTTCAGCTACCTCATTAGCCCAGGATGATGTTTTCCTGGGTGGACAAGTAATAAAAAAGCTTCCTTTGGCTAAAAAGGAGCAGTTTAATTTTAGTGGGATGACAGCCTGATACCGAGGATTAAGTTTGCATTAAAACCAATGCTCTGTGTGTGTGTGTGTGTGTGTGTGTGTGTGCAGGCAAGAGAAGAGACCTATGGACACGCATGCATAGAAAGCAGCCCCGGCAGGGGGGTAAATCAAACGAAGGAAAACCTGCTGTGACTTTTTTTAATTTTAGCTTCTGAGGTTTTTGCTGTCCTGTCAGCTCAATGTGCATCTTTTAAGTAGCAACCTCCTTCCTATCTCTGAATCTCTGCTTTCTCATTATAAGTAATCATCATTCAAAGCTATAGATAAGCAAAGTAGCAAGGGGGAAAAAAGCATCAGATGTTTGCTTTAGGACTAGTAGAAGAGAAGGAGGGGGGAACACCCCTGCATTTAATGAATGTACTGCATAATCTCATATCCTTGTCATCATGGAAACACTGTCAACAGAAAGTTTCCATTGTATCTGCTCTCTGATGGAAAAATCTTCATGTGGGAAAACATATCAAAAATACAATGTAATGCCATTATTTAAAAATCCATGTTCACCCTTCATATGAATGTGAAGTGCTTTTCAGAAAGTGGGACACAGATTAATGACTTGGCATTTCTGGCTCTCTTTTATAGTGCATTTCATCTGGTATATCTTGTTGCATATAGGAAGGTCAAGCTGACTGAAGTAAAGCTTGTTCTTTTGCGGTGTTTGTATCGCCTAGAAGTAAACCCACCTTGCCTGAGTCCTGGGGCCACTAAATGCTGCCATAATGTAAATATTTAACAGCAAGTCACAGGGAGAGGCCGAGGGGAGCAGCCCAGGCTCCAGGGCATCTCTCCCTGATCACGAGTCCGTATTGCTTCCCTATTGTTGGTTTCCAGTATTGACTTTGTATTGATTTCTAGTGAAAATGCCACAAAGAAGCAACCATGCATTTGCTGGAGTGCAGGGCCAGCATTGGTAGTGTTATATTTAGGAGCACAGCACTTCTAAAGCAGCACAATATCTCACTCCAGAAAGCATGTAGTCCTATCAATGGTTAATCATGGGCTAATGTGTCTGTCACTAGATAACCACAGCTATTCCCCATGAAGAAAAATTAAGCTCCTCAATATTAACATGATTGGCTTCTACCTGACAAATCAGCATAAACTAATATGTAGAGGCAGGTATCTGACAACCTCTTTATTAATTGATGATAATTAATTAATTTTATCTTTTCAATGAAGCCTTCCAGTAGAGGGCACTGGTACCTATCTGTATAATACAAACTGTGCTTTCAGTTTCTGCAAGTCCCCAAATACACCCGCGGAGCTTGGTGTGACCTGCTAGCAGGAGTGTGACACGTTTCTCCCCAGACTGCTTTGCCCACCAAAGAGGTAACAGGTCTGTTGGGGCTCCAGCAAGTGGAGCTCGTTCTTCAGCACATGGTGCAAACCTTGTGCCAAGGGTGAGGAGGCCTTAATCTACCTCCACAGACAACTAGAATGATGGTTGTTATGATGGAGAATTTTCTGTTGGAGGAGCAAATGATGCTTGCAGTGAATCCACTGACAGACACTTGAGTGGGGAGGCTTAGAGATTAGGTGGGGGAAAAAAGAGTTACTACAGTGAATGGTTGAGCCCCCCTCCTTGGAAGGGGATGTAAGCGGAGACCCTGTGTGTCTGTGTCCTTTGATGCCGTTTGTACAACTATCTGTGACATCCCTGTTGTTTACATGGTGTCACATATGTCTGACAGTCATGTTACCTGCAAGGGAGGAATTAATTCCTCTGGAAGAGGCYGTTAGGTGCTGTGTGCAGGTCAGTAAATGCACCAGTCTGCTGTAGTGTCACAGGGACACTGTGGTCCTCTCATCATGGCCCATTGTCTGCCATCTCCTTACTTCATATGTTATGGATGATGGTTTTTACCCAATGTCAGGCTCTGTGTGAAGCACCTGGCACAGCGGTATCCTGGTTGTGCCTGGAGCCCCCAGACATGGTTCATGGGTGGATGAATGATGCCTTCTCCACCTTTAAAGGCTGTGATGACCTTAGCATGCCCTTCTATGGAATAACCTTCTTTTAAATGGAGTGCATTGTTACCAGTTGCAAAGAAAGCTGAAAGGTCACTGCCCTGCCACCAAGAACTCTATGTCTGAGAGCAAACAGATCACTCGTGGTCATATGAAAGACTTCTGGTGCCTTTGTATTCTTCAAGTAAAAACTACTGTTTATTCTTAGCACTGCTGACCTGATTTTAATGTTAGCACTGTTAATGCCTTACAGCCATTGAATGGAATATATTGAATGGAAAATAAATCTGGCCTTACAGAATGATGCTGTAAGAGCAGTTTAGAAAGGTCAAATATGGAATTTATTTTCTCAGTGTTACTGGAATTTCTCTGTTCAAGTGTTTTGAAACTTGATAGCACGTGAATATTCAGAGAAAAATAGAGCCTCATATTGGCAGATCCTGAATACCTGAGAGAGTAGCTTCTCCTTGGAGGTAAAACGTGAAAGTTATATGGTGTTGAATGTCCTTGGCCACTTGAGGATGTAGCACAGACTGGAACAGAATCCATTCGTGAATTCAGACAACACAAATGTCTTCAAGTCAATGCTCAGTTTCTACACATACTAGAATAATAAAGAATTGGGGTGGCCRTAGCGGAGGTCCGAAGGAAAACTGAAAGGTGTTAAATGTTCACATGTGTCAACCCTGGCCTCTTGGAGTAGGCGGAAAATAGCTGAAGAAATCATGATGTGTGTCCCAAACTACTCTGTGTGCAGCTTGGAAAGCCTGCAGTGATGTGATTTGATTCTGAATAAACACTATTCTTTCTTGGCAATCAGACTGGMGTCTTTACTGCAGGGTTATACAGCTCTGGTAAAATGCCCCAAATGATCTTGGCAAGATAAGGCCCCGTCTAAGTGCAAGTCACTGTTGCCTGCATCAAATGCTGGTTGAACAAAGCAAATTTGTGCTGCTGTTTTCTTCTGATGATACCCAAGGATGGGTGCATCTAAAAGACTCATCTACTGGTGATCAGCAATTTAAATGGGAATAATAGGGAATATGGAAGATTTTATGGAAGACGTGAAATTATTCTGTGGAGCATAGTAATGGAAGTTGAGTTTTGTGTARATTATTGACTTATGAGTGAGATATTCTGAGCAATTACTGTGTGATTCTCTTAACTTGATACTGTACATAGAGCTACCTCTACAAAAGAGGTGAAATGGCTTCCTAGCTGATAAGATTCAGTTTGTTGAAAATATRATGGTGATTAAACTATTTATCCATAAATTAATATGAAATATACTGTTGTACCTGATTCACTTGTGGCTTTAACAGACTGATAGGTCTGTTGCATAAGAGACTTTAAAGATTGCAAGCTTAATCTGATCGGACTGTGGTTTTCATTGACTTTGGGCTAGGCCCAGAAAACATCTCCCTATTTTAGGTGAGGAGATGCTTGCCCTCTTTCCCTGAGATTACGCTATTCAGATTGTTATAAATAATTTTGCTTTTGCTTTTCACTTTTTCTGTAGTGTCATTTGTTTATTTTGTGCTATTTTTCTCAAACCAATGGAGCTTTGATCGTATTCTCTGAATAGTCTCCCTTCCTGTTTTTCAGGATAATACTTTACTGTAGTTATGAAGTTTAGTTTAAAATATTGTTTAAAATTTGTAACTTATACTAACTTGGAAAATACTTTTAAATGCTATGTCTGTGTTCTAGATCTGTGCTACTAACCGCTTCTAAAAGTGTCAAGTGTAGATGAAGAATGGTTGCAAGTATTCATTTAGTTTCTACATTGGTTGGTCTAGATGTTTCTAATTCAGGATATTTTGATGTTCAATGAATAATGAAGAAGGGCCTGGATTAAGATGAGTGCCTTTAATAAATACTTTCAAAATTAAGTAGGATTGAAGTATTCATTTTTTTTTTTTTTTTCTGCTTGGCTCCAAGTTAAGCTCCTACCAAATAATTTATTTATTTATTTTCTCATTTTCTTTCCTGGTGTAAAATCATGTGTCAGGGGAGAGGAGGAGAGAGGTTGTGCAGTGTCGCTTTTCATAACTTAATTTATACTTAATCATAACAATTGCAAAGTATAGTGATATTTCATGAGAAATGAAATATTATATAATAACTTGCAAGTTCTGGCATCTGTTTGCTTTAGGTTTTTTTTTTTCCCCATCTTAAGTAAATGAAAGAGATCACATGAATGGATCTGGTGCTGAGCTCAGTCTGTGAAAAGTAGTGATTTCCTGCCTAGCACCTCAGGATTTCTGGCTTGTGGTAGTATGTCACTGCCCTGAGTGCAAGGGGACTCCATGCAAACCTTCTTCTGTGCAAGCAGGTAGACCTGCTTCTCCTGTGCAAGCAGGTAGACCGCCTGGTCTGGTATATTGTATAGTGCTGCTTCCTTTTTTGCTGTTTGGTATCTGATGTATGGATAGATGGACTCTAATGACATACAGTTGGATTATATAGAGTATTATAAGCAACTTAACTAGGGTAACATTCTCCTGTTGCCACATTCTGGTGTCATGTTCCTTTCCTAAGGCATTGGGTAGCTATTTTGTTCAATAGAGAATAAGGGTGATTAACGTCAGTGTTGGTCCATTGCTATTAGTGAAAAAGCTACGATGTGAAATATTTTAAAATATTGCCATGTAATGATAGTCATATTACAAAAACAAGCTCAATACATATCTGCTCCATCGTTTATCTGGAAACAAACCTGTCTGTTATGATGCTAATTTATGGTAGATTTATATTCTCTTGTCTTCAACTGGTAACACATCCATTTACTCTTCTGTATGCCAGGTGGATTTTGAGCTCTTTCTAGCTATTTCATTAGACATCTGAATTATGTGAACTTAGCCTGTGTAAATCCTAGGACAAGATGCATTTTCACGTACCAAAATCTGGAGTGTCCCTGCTCAGGCTTGTGCTGTAATGAAGATGAGTCTGATCCGTAACAGTAAGTGGGAATCACAGACTCCTGTTTGATTCATGTGCATCGTGCTCATTATCCTTAATGGATGTTGCACACATATATTAGAAGAATAGACTCTATTAGGAACTGTCTAAGAAGCAAAATGAAAATGATAATCACTTTGTCTTGCATGAGGTATTGTATTTATTCTATGGGATTTTAAAGGATATTTTAGTGGTTAAATTATCTGCTGCATTAGAGAATGGTTTAKATAGGCTTTGGTTGACTGACAGTGGTGGGTATATTTTAGAAAATTATTATACTCACCGGGACTTTAATTTTGCTGTGAATTAGATTATTTTTGGAAACATAAATTGCTCTCTCTCCCAGGAGACCAAAACAGTGTGCTGCTTGTGTGATTTGAGCAATAATTAAAATGCTGTGTTAAATTAGGCTCAGGTAGCGCCCTGAAACGGGGCCTATCTGCTCGTGTGGGTGAGTTTGTCGCTGGGACAGAGCTGGGAGTTTTTATAGCAAAGTCAATGGGTGCCCTGTGGCTCCCATCCTTCAAACTGCAGTGTGCGAGTTGGTGCCCGCAGGAGGCCGGGATCGGGCAGAGMTGAGGCAGCGGCTCTTGTTGTTGCCTTGTGTTGCTCTTGGTAGTGCAGAAGTGTTGGTGGTTTTGAATGTTATGTGTCCTTTCACTTCAGCCCACGCCGCGCGGAGCAGATGAGGCTGTGAGAGCGTGGAGGGGCCTGTTGGCCGTGTAGTAGAGAGCTGCTCTCTGCAGCTCTTACATTGGGCTCGCCAGCCTTTGGGGAAGGGCTCCATGAGGGAATGAGGTTAAAAGGAAAGATCATTGAGCCTCTCTGTTGTTTGGAGCTCATGGCTTCCAACAAGCAGCCTCAGTTTAGTTAGGGCTGTTGTTTTCTTTCCTGGAGAAGAGAAATCACAGGAAGGCTAGAGTGACATTTCATCTATCTGATGGGAGTTCAGCCGAGCGCAGTGTGTAGTGGGTGATGCTCATTGGGAGCGAGCAGYAACGTGGCCCTCCGAGCCACGCTTGGCGAGTGTAGGATCCAGTTCCCTCAGGATGGCCATGGCCACGGACGGAGGCAGCGCRGGCTCTGCCGCGGGGCAAGGGGGAGGCCCAGTCCAGCTGCTGCTGCCACGTTCGAGAAACCCCCCTTGGGTCAGGATGGGCTGGCTCTGCCTGTGTCCATAAAGGCTTCAGTAACCAAGTATCTGCCCAAAGGATAGGGTGGGAATTTGCAGCAGCGCTCAAATTTTGATCATGAATTCAGAGATGGTAAAAAAGAAAGTGGCTTGCAGCTTAGCCATGCTACTAGTCAGAGATCATCCAGCAACTACTGGACTGATGCTAGAAACAATGTCAAGAGTGGATTCCCAGCCTAGATTTTTTCTATTTTCTTTTCTTTTCTTTTTTTTTAAGTACAAGAGGCTTGTATTAACCTTCGTTTTGAACAGTTCCTTCACATCTTTCTTCCTCACCTTACTGCCTGTCCATTGTGCTATTGCACTTCACATTTCATTGAGGAATGTATTTATCCCTTGTTCCTGCCTTTATCTCAATTTCATCTCCTCTCCTTCTGYTCTGTCTTGGCTTTATAACCATAAACTGTATGATTTGTAGCTGTGAAACTATGGGGAAATTGTTTGAAAAACTTCATGTGAGGTGAAGTTATATGGTATTTACTTGGTGGTGGTAATTCTGCTGGCCTGTAGCGATGAGATCCTGGCCTGGAACTGTTGCCCACTGCCTCCCATCTGTGCATTGGACCCGGCCTAAGCAGCTTGGCTGCCTGTTTGGGCTGTGCAGAGGAGGGTGAGCAGCATTCATTTCCTACTATTTTTATTAAAGCAAATGAGAATCATTCCTTATCAAAAACATTAGGAAGTAGAGAGCTTCCACCCACATTTGCTATCTAGTGCTTGTRAGGAAAAGTCATTACACAATAATGTTTTGATAAGGAAATATTGATATTATTATCTCCCAGCATAGCAGTGCTCTCTGGTTTCACTTCCATTCCTTTGTAGTTGTTGGAAATACTTGCAGAATCTGAGCAGCAGGAGTTTCTGTGTGCTGTGATATTGCCTGTTTCTCCAATGTGGAATAATTATGTGAACAGTGAGTATGGTCAGGTGCACTGGGCTCTCACATCCACTTTGGACACCCAGTGCCCCCCGTTCACAGCCCGTTCTCCGTGGCCCAATACTGCTGTGAGGAGGTGTGGTTTGCAATTGCTATAGTGGTACTGGTACCAGTGAGCATAAGGGTGCTCTGCCGACCCCCCCAAAAAAAGTGGGGGAAATGCGTAGATAAATCCCTATGAAYCCTGTGGGTATTTTTCCTGTCTTAATATGAGCAGAAGCAATGAAGCCTTCCCTGCAGAGAGGTATCCGGAGAGGCCAAAGTCTGTTGTAAGCCCCCATAGTTTTGCTGGGGTCTGTGAGCACCATCGTGTGTCTCCACTGCTCTGTAAGCAAGAGCATCACTTTTCTGCTGTGCAGTACGGCTCCGTGTTGGGGAGTGAGGCTGTTGTGTGGGAAAGGTGCATTTCCTGGCAGCGTCTTGGCATGGAGAAGCTGTCTGGTCTCTGAGTGATGCTTCCTTCTGCTTTGGAGTGTATCATACATTTTCCACAAATGAATTTTTTTAGCCTGAATGCGATGCTGTGCCACGTGGATCAATACCACTCCTGTGTGGCAAGATGTGCAGAATGCCAAATGCACTTGGCGGTCTGTTGCTACAAGGCAACTTAAGCTGAGCCAAGAAGCCTGCAACCAGCACTTTCATTAATGGTAATTATCTTTGAGCAGCTGTGATAGGAGCAGGAGCCTGCATGGTAATTAGCTCCAGTTGTTATGAGATGGGTTTCCAGGCTCCTGTACCATTTTTCTCTCTCTTCAAAGAAGAGACGGAGGGAATTATGCTAAATCCTAAGTCCTTGCTGTTAGAGAAGAGCTAGCTGCTTGCTGATCAGCTCAAATTAGGATGTTCTTCACATGTCCATGTGGTCTTGCTGCAGTCAGAAGCCATCCTGCATTTACATGGTTTGGAGCCTCTGCAGCAGTATTAGCATTTTCCTATCAGTTATCTCCACAGAGCTGTTGTTCTGTTGTTCAGTTTTAYGTTGCAGTAAATTAAAGCGGCAGCTCCTGTAGACCTGTTTCACTCCCATTTTTTGCACTGTGGTTAGAGGTAGGTGTGTGTGCCACTAATGAGCAGGTAGCAGTATAGAAGTATTACAGATACAGCCTCAGTCGTAGGTAAAATTGATGTTTCTATCAAGTAATAAAAACTTTCAGTAGAAGTTGTACTAGGTTTAAATAAACTTTTCTATTTTTCAAATATTTTTATAGAATGTTCTCTGTGTTTTGGTCTCAATATGTAGCATTTGAAGAGCTTAGCAAGTGTTTTATCTTTGCTGTAACATCTTTTGGGGAAATGAAACTGAGCTTGAAAGAATTAATAAAATTCTTATCGTGCAACAGAAATCCACTAAGCATTTGATCACCTCTGCTCTGTCCTAGGGTAATAACCATCGTTCTTATCTTGTACTGTTCATCTTCAAAACTTTGTACAAGCATTAGTTAATGAACCCTCGGAATACTACTTAACCATTAGAGGTGCATGATGGAAGAGTTGAGCATTATAGATGTTAAGCAGTACACTTTGTTGTTTGCTACTAGGTCTAGAGAAAAACGTTGCTGTTCTTTCAGAATAGCCAAGATTTGATACTTGCTCCTGTGCTTTGCTAAGGAGTCCTGAGAGTGGTCAGTGAGAATAGAGGGAGTTCAGCATTTTCATGTTGGATACCRGGCCCTCGTAGGGTTTGTCCTGCTGTTGTATTCCCTGGATTCTAAATTGTATTTCTGTGCCTGGCATTTATAGTGTGCTAGAGTGATTATTGACTTCTTTTCAAATTGCATGAGAGTATATGATAAAAATCTCTGTAGAGCAAGCAGAATTTTCATGGTATTACAGATCAGGTTGTAGAATACAGATCATTATTAGAAATGYCTTTCTTCTTTAGAAATGCCTTTCTTCTCATAGTTAAAGCTCTTTCTTTTTTTTCCCCCTTTCTGCTAGCTAAGGTTTTTTGCCTTTCTTTCAGAAATCTACCACAACAGTTCATCTCCTTATCCAGTCCTAGCAGAATTTCAGCATGTGCCATTTATGACAGTACCAAGAGGAGCCCTGATGCTTTGTGGAAATGGGTGGGAAGCAACTGGAGCAGAGGGTCAGCTTYTTTGAGCTTCACCTATTCTCCCACTTAGAAATAACCAAATCCATCCAAATGCTTTCCTTGAGCACATCTTTTTTCCCCACACTTCTTTCTTCTTTTTTATTTTATTTTATTTTATTTTTTGGCTAATCTTCTTGTCCAGCAGCTATTTGCATATAGGCTCTGTTAAGTTACAACTTAATAAGTGAAACCCCCTCCTTCCTTGGCTACATCTAGACCCCCTGGTGTCTTGTTAAGTGTTCTGTTACCAGTGAATGATCTTAATTATGTCTTGGAAAACATGGCTCAAGTCACAAGTCATTTACTCAAGGTTTGCACCCAGCAGGTAAACCTTTCAAATCAATTTAGGTTGCTAAACAGAAACTGCTTASGTCTCTTGATTGCTGATAACTTGCCCTCCCTATTAAAATCAGGAGGAGAAGATGTTATTCACCGTGTTTTGAAATGAAGTTGATTGCTGGTTAAATAACAGGATAGGATTTTAGTGGTCTCCTGGACTGGTGTATGTTGCCTGTAATTCCCCAAGTGTGCGTGCTATAACCTTGAATCATTGTAGCATCCTTCGTGGTGGCCAAAAGAAGGATAATGACCATGTGCAGAGGGAACCGACTTGCACGTTCAGAAGGGACACAGAGCATGTGCCAATGAAAACCTATAAATTACCAGCAACAGCATGTGATTGTAAACGACTAAACATGAAGATTTGTTGTTCTCTATAATCTTGCCAGTTTTACATGAGGTAAAACAGTACAGCTGTCCAAGAATCTCCATTTTTCCCGTGTGCATATRGTTATTTATTACAGCAAATACTCTAAAGATGGTAGTTGTTGAAGGCTTCCAAAGATGAATAGTTGTTCTTCTAGTTAAGGCAATAACTGTGGTTTTATGGACCTTGACTTCATGTAAACTTTCTTCCTATGTCAAAAGCCATAGAATATTAATTTCTTTGCTGTCATTATAATAATGTCTGTCCCTGTGCCCTTATTAATGAATGACAGCCATTAAAAATCCCGGACCTGCAAAAGTGGCACTTTCCAAAGCTGCCTGTGCTGGAGCAGCGAGGACACTGAGGACAGGGCTCCTGGGTTTTGGGGGAGGATCCCTGAATGTCCCATGGTCTGTTTGTGTTGTGCTCTTTGCTGCTGGTGGACCCCCAGATGCCCCCAGATAAAATCCTGGCTGTTGACAAATAATGGGAGAAAATGTCCCACCTCCTCCTGCCCCAATATCCACTTGTGAATGAACAAATGAAGCTAGGAAGCAAGCAAACAAACTCTTAGCAGACACAGACCTCCTTAAGCCTGGCTTAGCCCCTAACTTTTGGTGACAACGGGATGCCCAGGTCCTGTTCACCAGTGAGCAAATAGAGGGTTGTGAGGTTGCCAGAAGCACATTCTTGGTTTCTGCTGTGAACACTGATCTTCTGTGGTTATGACTGAGTTTCCAAAGTCTTCAATTTCAACAGGGTCTGTTGGCATGAACATTCCTAGTATTAGAAGTGGTTATGGTGCCCGTGGCAAACTTAAATGCTGACRTGTGTTTGTGTACCTGGGACCAGGGACTCCTGTTTTATCTTGAGGTGCATGTTTTGCTTTATAGTCCCTTGATAAGCCTGCGTACCTTTGACAAAACACTTTATTTTAAATTTGAACTTATTAATGGGGAATATTGATACTTATTAGTGCTGTACTTTGGTCTTCGTCTCTGATTGTGTTAGTATAGAGCTTCTGACTTCAGCATGACTTTTTTTTTTTGCAGAAAACACAAAGCTTGCAGAGAAACTCTATTGACAGTAGGATTTTATAAATACAATTCTATGCCTGTTAAGATTTTTGTCACATAGAAATAACATCAACACACACTCACACCCACCCACAATGGAAAGGCTGATTTTTCAGGTAGGTGAAGTAAAAAGAAAATCCTGTCAAATATTATGCAGGATGCTCTATCATGGTTTTTGAGATTAAATCTTTCTATTTGTAAAGTTGAATTTACATTAAAAATTTATCCTTTTGTCAATGAGTTTTGCTCAAAACCCTGTCCACATAGTGGAGAGAGATTAGAATTATTAGACACTATTAAAGTATACCAGCAACAACAAAAACCAAGAAGTGTGACTTCTGCAAGCAAGAGGCTCTTGAAAGCATCTGAAGGGGCAGTTGTGTGTGTAGGGAGCACTAACAGTCACCAGGAGGTATGTGGCTGTAAAAAGGGGTATGTGATATTGCTTGTGAATATTGAGGTCATATGGATTCTTCTGGTATTTGGCATTGGGGTGTTGATGGAAAATGAGGGGCTCGTTTTGGATAAATGCCTAAGTAATAGTCTGAGAAGCTGCTGAGACTACAGGTATGGTGGTTGAAGCAGTTGCCGAAGTAGAAACTATGATTTTTCTGCTCTAATCTGTAATAAGGAGTAATCGGGCTCTTTAATATCTGCAACATCCTCTTGATTTTCCTTTCTGTTCAAAATAAGTGATATGTTTCCCTATTTTTCTACCATTCCCCAAATTCAGTGTAGATCTGGATTTACTTTTGCTTTCTCAACTGCAGCTAAAATCTGGTTTGTAAATAGTTCCTGAGCCTTCCCCTGCCATCTGATGCCTCGTTTGCTTCTTAATGGTCATGATGCAACTAACTCCCTGTGCACCAGATGACTTTTCCCACCACCACCACCCTTGCCATAGARTTTCCACCCTTTCTTGCAGCTTAAGGGGAGCCAAGGATGTGCCTTGGCACTTCCTAAGCAGCCTTGATCAAAGGGGAGGGAGCTGACAAGAGTTATGGTAGTTTCCTGTTCAGGCTATTTGTTGTGGTTGTTTGTTGGTCTCCACATGCTTTCCTTTCTGGTTTTGTAATACAGACCTCTTTAGCCACTCATTTCAGTCACTTCTATGTATGTACATTATGGGGAACATATTCCCATTGATATCAAGGGATTTATTGGAATTCAGGAAGTGGTGCTTTGCATCAACACTCGTTGACACTCTTTAAATCCTTGATCCTCTTCCATAACAATGTAGTGTCAAAGATGCTGAAGGTTGGGCAGTACCACTTAGTGATGCAGGTACTCTCTTCACCAGCCCATACATCCACCCTTGTTTACTAAAAAATGAAAAGAAATCCAGAAGTTTTGCTTATTACTCATAGGAATCCAGACACTTCATTCTGTTGTGTGTGCAGGCACTGCCTCTAACCTGCCTGCCCGAGTGTGGCAGGAACAGTGGGAATGTGACTGGGCAGTGGGAAGGCTTCGGGAGGACCTCGGTGAGCTGCAGTTCTAGATTTTTACCCTGCCACACCATCAGCATCACTGATAACGTGCTAGGATGCTTTTTCATCCTGCATCTCTGTGGGATGGCTGGTTAGTTGCTTTAGTCCTTTCCCTTCCTTTTAGAGTTATGTGTGTGTGTGTATATATATATGTATATATATTTAATCACCAAGAATAATCCAACTAGCTTCTTAATAACTATGTGAAAGCTTTCTCTGCTTGCCCTGGAAGGGATCCATCCATTTTATTTTCCCAGTTAGTTTCTTTTGTAGTTGTAGGGCCATCTTTTCACCTTTTCTCCCTAGAAAGGATACTTTTYCCCCTTATTTATTTATTTTTCCTTCTCTCTTAAATATAGGGCTGCTGTCCTTAAGTCATAAGGTGCTGTTCAGCTGTGACTACAAGGGATCATTATGTGCTGTGCTGCCTGGTGTTTGGAAGAGATGACAAAGGTTTTAATTTTAACATTTCATTGGTGTTCTTCCCACTCAAAGCATGAGGTAAAGGCTTTATGATCTCTGACCCAAACTACATGCACTGAGAGCAGTTCTAGTCCTATCTATGGTTACTCAATAGGTGCTCCCCAGGTACGAGTCCGCACTCCTCTTCATTCATTGTCTGAAGCTTAATGGCCCAGTCTTAAGTGTTAAATGCTTCACTGTTCTATCCAGAGCTGTTTCAGTCCATTTATTTTTCTGCAGCAGTTCTGCCCTGGGAGAAGAGAGCAGCCCTTCCAGACTAGTGTACATGAACTGATAGGGTTTCAGAAATCTTATTTTCCTTACTGCCTCATGGTAGCCATGCTCARGTATTTGCAGATACCGAGATCGGTGCTGCATATCTGTCTCTTGCTCAGCAGAAGTCCTGCAACACGCTGGGGAAGCTCCCCAGTGCTGTGGTGGTGCCCTTGCTGGGCACACGGTGCTGCGCAGCTCGCATTCGGTTCAGCTCGCTATTATAGCAGGAGACAAACCTGCTCTTGAGCTGCTCCAGTCTTAGCTTCCTGAAACTGGAAACCAATATTGGTGAGCCAGCACTAATTCTTCRAGCTGTCCATGCGTTGTGTTGCCAGAAGACCAGTCTAATGCTTTTTTCCACCCTTTTTAGACGGCTGGGATAATCCTGAACTACTATCTTTTTTCTTCTCCCCTGCAAGGAGTGTCCTGAACTACTGTTTATGGTTTATGTCACAGTTGTGTTTTGATTGCCCCCACGTAGCTGTACCTACTGATCACTCTGACTGTTTTACCATTCCCAGCCCTTATCTTTATCCAACTAGCACCAAGAATTGGTATAAATGGGAGATCTCAACTGGAGACTTTAAGGTCAAAGAATGCTTTCATATTCATTGTAGGGATATCCTTGGGCACTCTGTGATGTCCTGAATACAATACGGAGGTGACCTGAGCCACCAAAAAAGCAATTGCTCACTTACTAGGTATGGTAATAAATCTGTGTGGTAAAGAGGCCTGCTTTCCATGGAACTGCTTTCCACCAGATCTATTTTTTTTCCTCCTTCTGTAAATATGTTAGGAATTCTTGTGATGCCCTCAATAAGAGAGGGACAACATCTAGCCCCTTTTGGTACAACAGCATTAGAAGTACTGATTCTTAAAAAGAGTGTGCAGAGCTGCCTGACTCCCCAGGAACCAAGCTATGCCTGCATGTGTCAGAGGCTGGTGATGGGTTTTATGACTGATTTACTCCTAAAAGGAAGAGGAAAACTGCTAAGGAAAGATAGATAAGGATAAAGATAAAACTGCTAAGGAAAGGTCCTTAGCAGTTGGGAATGTTTTACACCATGAATGAGATCTGCTTCAGAGCCTCATCTGAGTGCTCTGGTTCTGCAGCCCTTGCTGTCTCCCTGGGTTTCAGAGCAGGTGTCTGGACAGCTCTTCACGTTGGCTGCTCTATTAATGGCCACTGGTTACGCGACCACATCATCTGCTTCTCAGTYCCCTGGTGTGGGCTGCAGTTTGATCTCAGGTGGTCTTTGACTTCATGTTATCTGTAAATATCAGCTAGTTGGGAACTTGCTTTGGAAGTCATCTCTTATCTCATCCCCAGGATACCAGTGAGTAGCTTGCCCATGGACCTCTTAATRCACTTCGAGCAATTGTTTCCTGAATGGCTGCATCTGGTGTGAAGCAGTTGCCCTGGGGCAGAGTTACAGCTAGTATCTAAGAAAACCTCAGTTTATGTTCCTACTTAACTTGTAAAACTTAATGCATAGATAGACCTATGGACCAATAGATTTGTGGTGTTCTTGGGTGCATTAAGAAGGTCCCTTGTGAATTGTTTGCAAGCTGACTTGTCGCCGCCCATCTCTTCCCTCTTGCACCTGGGCCCAGAGCTCTGCCTGGGCTGCCCTCGCCAGCTCTGGCCCGGCGGCCTTGGCTTAAGCTGAGCTGTCCCGCGGGGATCGCGGCCTGGCTGTATCTGCAGTGCATGTGGGCACGCGGGATTGGGCCCCTTTAGGCCTTCCAGCTTGTTCTTCCTTTCTGTGTTGTGGGAAGCTGCCTCCCACCCCAGCAGAGGTCCKATAACCCTGCAGAGCTGCCTCCTGCCATCTTTGTGAAAAAAAGAAAGTCACCATTTATTCAAAACTCTGGTGTGCCCGTGTTCTGCGTGGCAAAGGTTGGGAGGGAAAGACCTCAGTCGGCTTGGGGCTTGTGTTAGTGCAGCTCTGTGGCAGGGTATCTATTTCTGGCTGCATACAAGGAGCTTGTGAGCAAGTGGCCTCCTTGTACGGCACACAGTGTGTGTAGCAGAGGAGTGAAACAAGAGGCCAAAGAGGAGAGGACATCGAACACGGCGGGTAGGTGGTAGCTTGGTGTTAGTAGGTGTTGCAGATGCCCTCAGCAGAGAGCTCCTGTGGCCAACCAGTCAGCAGAGCAGCAGTGTGACAAGGGAGATGGTGGCTTGTACCCCCAAAATGAGCTGGCCGTGGGTTCACGTGGTCCTTGGTGAACAGTCCAGGCTGGTGTTCGAGCAACCTTGTCTCTTGTGCATGGACCTGAAGGAGCTGCTTGATAATATATATGTATTTTTTCCCTATCATCCTATGTTGCACATCCTAATTATATTTTATTCATTAAGCCAACTTACTTAAACACATTTCTTAATAGTGTGCTGCCTGGAGCTGTTAAATACTATTACTGAGTAATTAGATAGTTTAAAAAAGAAAACTGTKAAAGCCTGTGTAGAATTTGGAAGACTTTTTTTTTCCCCTTCTTGGGCTCTTTTTTTTCTTTTTTTTTTTTTTTCTTGGAATAGTGAAGAGTTCAAAAATTCAAGGGAAAACAGGTAAAGCTGAAAATCCAGGCTGACAGTTGGCCCCGATGTGCATCATGGTGCTGTGTGGGTGGTTTTTCCTTTAAACATACAATRATGAGTGCAGAGGCTAGGGTGTCAGTCTGGCTTTTTGGCTTTTGTCCAGAATCTGACTGTAAATCAGCTTCTTAATGCTGTGAAAACTTGGAGGTTCTTGTAAATCAGCTTTCTTTTTAAATAATGCAGTGTATAGTGAAGAAGAGGAGGCCACTCTTGGAGGCTGCGATACCTCCGGCCTGGCGGGAGGTGCTTGGGAAGGGCCAAGGCTGGATGTGGGCCCTCAGCTGGGGAGAACGTTCATGTGGACTCCAGCAGGGTCACTCTGCTGCTCAGCCCTTGGGAGTCAGTGACTATCTGAATGTGCGTGTGTGTRTGTATACTTTGTGTGTGTGCAAATATTAATACTTATCAGTGTGTTTGTATATTTGTATCAGTGTCTTTTATATCTTTCCTTTTGAATAACTGCTTACTTGCTCAGCACTTCTCAGGTCTTCTTTGTGCATAAATACTGTGGCATAACTGTTGTGAATGAAGAAATATATTTTCTGTAACAGCTGATTAAATGCAGTGAAATATGAGGTAAGAAACTATTGATGCCGTTTCCTTTGGGTTTGCAAAGGTTCCTTAAAACCCGGATTTGCATTTTATTGGTGGGAGCCTGGGTCCCACAGGAAACGGGAGGCACTGAGGGAGAACTCGCCCATTCTGGTGACTTGCCTTTCTTCAACACGCTGCTTCACTGTGCAGTGTGTTCTGTGGATGCAGTGAGGCTTCCTATTGTTTCATTTTATTTAGTCATTGAGTGCAGATCTCTGGGGGAATGAAAGTGTGGGCCCTTTGAGTGAAGTGCTCTTGAAACGATGGCCATGCAGAGCAGCCCGTGCACGCTGACCTCTCATCTCCTCTGGAGCACCCATGAGCCAACAAACGCCTTCCCCACGAGAGGCAGCATCTCCTGTCCTGCTCCAGTGCTCCCCGTTTGATCTGCAAAACAAACGGATTGTGCTCTGATGGGAACATCTTTAACACAAGTTCCTCTTGAGGCCTCCTTGAGTGAAGTCAAGGTTATTGGCATCCAGTGTCTTTGAGCCAGAAAATAAATCTCCTGCTTTACAAGTTGCTCTGCTCTTTGGAATTCCCCTGAGAGTGCTAGATCCAACTTTCAATGAGAAGACAAAACTTTTAAAGAGCTGATTTAATTTGGCCTTGTGCTTCACGGAGCACTAAGAACAATGTGCACTGCAGCTGCTTTGTACTGCAGGGGCTTTGGAAGAAATGCTTGGAATGGGCGTAAGCTTTGGGTAGCCATTCATTTGCAGTAGGTCAAACATCTCCTAGGAAAATGTTGTTGRCATGCTCCTTTTTTTTTTCTTTTAAATGTACACATCCCTCTAAAGAAATTATAGGATGGAACATAGTAATAGTAGAAGAAATCTACTAGATCTCTCCCCTAGAGAGCTCTTACCTGTTCCTGTCATGTTCCAATTGCTGTATAAAACCATAGAGCTCTCATATTGGAGCCTCTCGAGGGAACTGCCAAGAACTTGAGACTAACTTCAGGATGTTTAGAGGCAATTCATTGTATGCTCCAGCTTTTTGTATTTTTATTTTGCAAACAATTTGCTTCATTGGGAGACAAGTATCTGTGAGAACATTGATACCCACCTTTCTATTGTGATACTACATTCTCTAAAGTAATGTCTGTTCTTCCTTATCCATATATCCCATTCCAGCAGCTGGTGCTTTCCAGACCCCGAGGGGTGATGTTCCCTACACCACCATGGCACAGACCTGGGGGCTGGCTAGCTTTGTGGCCATGGATATGCTTGGATTTTTTTATTTTATTTATTTATATAGAAAGCAAACTTGTGGGTTTTTGTGTGTGTGGAGGAGAAGTTCATCTGCCAGAAAATGAAGGATGGTTGAGCCAAGGACAAACCAAACCAGTCGTCTTGTGGCCTGGGGCTTTTTATTTACAGGGGAAAATACTGTGCTGTGGTTTTGGTTAGTCTGGGTCTGTGGGTTGGAGGGACAACCTGAACTTTTCAGAGTCTCTGCTGTGAATAAATATCCTGCTTGCTTTTTTTCCTAATGCTCCGTTTGAAAGCAATTGTAGTGAATTCCTACTTTGGAGCTGGYGGTGTTTTTTGGCAGACTTTTTGCATGTGGGTGATGAGCTTTCAGCTGTACCATTTTGAGTGTTGCTCACAGAGGAGGGAGAGAGAGAAAAACAATACAAAAACCAAACTTATTTCTCATTTCTTTCCTCCTCCAGAGCATGAATGGCTTTTCCTACCTCAACTGGACTACRAATTCTCCAAAGGTCCCTTCCAACCTCAATGATTCTGTGATCTCTAATGAATTACTGATAAAACTATTTGGACAGAAGCAAAATAGCAACTTGATTAAAATTTCTGTTTCAGTAATGTGATTCAGGCATTTGGAGTAAAAGGTGGGGTACACAGTCACTATATTTGGAAAAAATATCAATTTAGGTATCCTCATTCTTTTCCCCTTTTCATCCTCATCCTTTTCATCCTCTTGCATCTAGCTTGATTTTTCAGTAAAGCACAACTACCTCTGGTGGGAATGCAGAGTTCATCCTAAAGGGAGTTGGAGAAAGGAGCAGCTGGAAGGTCTGGTCTTGTAGTGGACTCCAGCTGGGTCAGGAATGGTTATAKTTTATCACTGGTGTTGTGTGTCTTGCAATTTAAATATGTTATCACATAAACAAAAAGTCCATTAGTACATAGGAATATTAATGGTAACTGTAAAATGATCCTACCTAGTATTCATAGCATCAGGAATGGTGAATATATAGTGATCAAAATACTGATAGTGAATTTGATCTGATAATGCAGGTACTTCCCCAACTCTCAGTATCAAAACAGTCCCATAAAATGGAAGCACTTAATTTGCTACTTAGACGGTGAGCTTTCTGATGCCTGGTAGAGTAGAACAGTAAAAATTGGGCACATTTTGTCCAAGAAAAGCATGTTTAAAACAATATCAGTAGTTTTGGTAGTGTTCTCTTTCCTGCCTGAAATTTGCTATTCTGAACCAGATTATTTTCAAGTTACAATTATGGGAGCTATAAGGGTAATGAAAGATATTTGAAACGCTAAGGAAATATTACAGTTGAGAGACTAGAAAATAGTTTCAGAATTGTCCTGYGCTTTGCAAGCTTAACAGGAATTGTCTCATGGCTGAAATATTTGCACTTTGTCTCGCAGATTCCTTTCCAGCTTTTCATTTTAGAGCCTCACTTCATCCTCTTGTCCTCGACCTAGAACACAATGTCTCATCTGTATGGATCAGCCGGAGCCTTGCTGGCTGTAGCAAAAACGTCTCTCCTGCTTACGGGAACAAAGAAAGAAAGAAATCCTTTTGTTATTAAGGGCTCTTCTGTTTCTRTCTCAAGACTCAAGTAGACAGAAATTAATCAGCTTCTGTCTGTTGATTGTAAACTTTTCTTTTCTTTTATATATTATATATGTACACAATTTTATCTGTAGTGGAGAATACTGCAGTAGTTGCCCCTTCCTGCCAGCCATCTCTTGTTGATGAGCATGGAGGAGGACTGCAAAATTCTGGATAAACTGAAGCTTGAGCCACAGCTGCAGGTTTTTATGCTGGGCCTCTCCGTTGCTACTTGCTTTTGGGGAGCCTTCCCCTCCAGCTTCTGATGTAGATGTTTACAGTGCTCATTTTTAGAGGCTTTTTCTTTCTCTTTTTTTTCTCCCCTCTCATCTTTGGCACCCTGTTCARCTAGCAAAAGCTTCTGAGAGAGCCTGGTGAAGGCTGCTTTACCATCTTGCCGCTCAACATGATACYTGACCCCAAGGTAATGTCTAGTGTTCGGTGGGTATTGCTTGGGCCACTAACATGCTGGAACAACTGCTTGGAATGAGGCAGGAGCCTGGGCTTGGTCCTTGGCAATGGGCAATTTCTGCCCCACTTCTCCTACCACCTTCAGCCAGGCAGAGGTGTTTGTCCTCCTGGACCTTCAACCCCCACGTGYGTGTGCAGCTCAGCTTGCCTTGCTGAACCCATGAGGACAGTTGGATAGAGCAGCTTGCTGTCCCGTGTCACACTCTGCCTGAAACGACCAGTTTGATTTTCCCATTRGTGAGATTGCTGCCTCTGGAAGAGCACGTCTGGATGAACAAGGGCTGAGCAATCCAAAGATTGCTTGCTCTGCAGCCAATTCCTCTTCATGCCACCTCAGTTGAGGGGTTAGACCTACTGGCTTGACAGTCCTTCAGCATTGTTAAATGCACTGTATATGTGGGTCAGGTGGCATTATGAAGACCTGGGGGAGTTCTGGGGCAGGGATGTTTTGCGGGTTCTGTGTTTGTGCAGCAGCCAGAGCAGAAAGCCCCATCCTCCCATTAGAGATCTAGTGTGCAGCGCAATCATGAAGATGAATGACTTGTCAAAGTGCAGAATGACTATTTAAGTTTAAAAAAAAAAAGTGAAAAAATGTGACCTATCTTGTAGCTACTTTTTGCAGGTTCCTTGTCTTCTCATAAAATTTTGGCATTTAAGTAGCTCTAGATGAATCAAAATCAGAATATGCAGAACAGAGGAGACAAGGGGCTCGCCATTCACCAAACTAACCAACCTGACTGTCCTCCCTGTTGTTTCTGTTGGTTTCCATGTGCCTTTGCATCTCTTTCATCTCCTCCCATCAATCTGAAACTGTCTTTACTCTTTTTTTCTTCAGGATGCTTCTGAACTTCCACCCTGTTGTGGCAGGCCCATCATTGTTTTCCTTGTTTCAGAATGATTTTCCTTATCCTAATTGGACTTTCAGCACTAATGAGGAATTTGACTGACAGGAGAAATTGTAAAACTGCCTAGACCTCAAATGGAGTCAAATTCTTAACTTAAAAAAAAGAAAGATAGGAGACCACCACCATTGAGGGTGGTGGTATTTTAAAGGCAAAAGAAAGGGCTTTGGAAGAGAAATTTGCAGCCCATTGCTTAAGGCTGATGCCTGTTGGACCCTCATATTGTTGGTCCATATAAACTTAGTCTTATTACAAGCTTCCCTTGCCTGGTTCTTCCTGCAGCTTGTTCCTTCACGGAAGATGTTTTGGTATCTTTAACTTTATTTACATCTGGATGTTGTGGGTACAGATTTACCAAACTAAGATACTGCATGAYTGAAAGGAGCTTTTTCATATTCCAGTTGAAGGATCCACCATCTGGGATTTTAGTAATTAGACTCTAACTAATTAGGTATAATAAAGCAGCATAATGTCAGCAGTTTGAAGGAAAAAAATACCATGTAATACATGGCTGATTATTTTTCATTGCTTAATTGTAAATGTTTTTCATGTCCTGGACATCCATGATTTCCTATCCTAGTAGGTTTTAAAAATCTTCTCAGTCATTCTTGATACTACTTTGGTTGCTATAGTGAAACCAATTTCCTGTTTCAAATTATTGTACTTCAGAGGTATATGGGTCTTTTTAATCTCCCCCCCCCCCCCTTTTCAGTCTTTGATTTCACAGATGCTCCTGCTGCAGCACTGGAATTCCTATATCCTTAGTCTGTTCTGCCTGCTATCTGATGGAAAGCAGAGTGCATATATACCTGTTCCCCGCCAGCATTAATGGAGCTTTCTGCTGCGTTATTGTTCCCCTCGCTGAACACTGCTCCGTGATAAGGAAGTCTGGTAAAATTGAGTTTAGTTTGTTACGTGTTGCTGGCCTGGAGAAGCCCAGGCCCTTCGCCTTGACCCAACACGAGCAGCTGTGCCCAGCAAAGTGGTGCTAGATGTCATTTTGGGTGAGATGCTGTTAAAAGTCAGTACCACAAGTCCAGTTGGGAGAAGCCTTCTTAACGTAGCATAGCAGTGATTCAATTCAGACTGAAATAGCTCAGTTTTGGTGATGCTACCTAATAGAAAGGCACTGCAGAAGAGTACGCGGTGGTCGGATTTCCCCTTGTTTCTATATACATGACAGTCCATGGGATGTTTCAGTCTGCTGCGGGGATGGAGCTCCTTCCATGGAGATGTCACTGCCCTTGGCTTCTCTGTGCTGCATCCCGCTTGTTCTTACCTCCCTTGGAGGGCAACTCTGACCACATGTATGTTACAATTCATGSTACATTTTGGTCTCCTTCCCTTAAGATGGCATTGCTGTGTTTACCTTGATCAGCAGAAAATGTAGGATTTCGTATGTGATACAACAGATACAGCCCAAGCAGCCTCAGTTCATAGGTTTGTATTGCTGAATGCCTTCCTGTTGAGGAATCTTCCATACAGATGCTTTGTAAGCTGTTTTTGATATGCAGCACATACTGAAGATAGGGTGGMTTTAAATATATTGTTAGAGTTTCAAAGCAATAGTAAAGAAACTCATTACTGAATGTAAGTAAGGTAAAAAGGAAAAGGTTCCAGGTGGTATTTACAGAATTTCCATATGGGCAGCAAATGCACCGGGGAAGGCACATACAGCAGATCAGAAGGGGATCAGTGTGACAGGAAGGAAGTAATGGGTATAAAACTGAAGGAGAAATAGGAACTGAAGAAGGCAGGTTTGTGTGGGTCCTGGGGTGAGTTCATGTCTCGTGGGATTATGCAAAGAATTAAGCAGGGTGGCAGTACTCTCCATGTAACATAGAAGGAGCTGAGAATTCGTGGCATTCTCATCTATTCGTGATATTCCACTTCATTTTCTTTCCAGTTTAGACACTCTCTTGATTCTTATTTTTTTTCTCCTGCTCAATTCACYAGCTAATGTGGTGGGTCTTATGCTGTTTGTTGAACAACATTCCCGCTTTTCCGAGCRCTGTCCTACATCTATTTATCATAATCTTCATTTGCACTTTCAYGTGCAGGCTGCTTGTTTAGCTTTTCCTCCCAGGCCTTTAGTTCAGTTGTATTTTCTTGTGGGAAAGAATTTCTTCTTCCTACAGAAGTAAATTTCTTCTGTCAAATACTGAATTCTTCAGGTTTCTCCAGGTTTATTTTAGTATTATTCCCTTGAAATTCATATTTAAGGCTCTGCTTTGATAGTAAGGGGAAAAAAAGGGATCTTTCTGGGGACAAGTAAAGTTCCTGCAGTTGGCAGAGGTTGGTTCCCAATGAACTACCTGCAGTACCTGCCTTCTCTGCCAGAACCTGCCCCATGCTGTTGTCTTCGTGTCTGTGCTGCTGTTTTGGGGTAGCAGCTGCTCACTGGGTTATGTTTTATTGGCCTGCGTGTGGGCATAAACCCCATGTGAGGGTTGCTCTGATCTGGTCTTAACAGCTGAAAATAGATGTAGTTTTGTCTGTCACTTTTATTCTTTAGACCTCTTCAAAGAGAAGTGAACTGTGATTGTGCTGGGTGAAAAGGGTCTTGTGCTTTTTAAGTTTTATACTATAGCACAAGGGACAACTTCATTCCTTTCTTCTTTTTTCAGTGCTTTTTATTGATGTTGGGAATTTCAAGCCTTGTCTAGCTCAGAGGATTCCACAGGATTTATCCTGTTTCTCTCTCTTTTGTACTTGTCTGGCTTYGTGCTGCTTACTGGTTTAAAAGGGTCTCTATTAGCTTTTTAACATAAATTGTGGTGCTTTCTACTCAAGCTGCTGGTGCCTGCACTAGTCATCTCTGAGGGTTATTTTAGACCAAGCTAGGAAGACCAGTCAACCAATTTCTTCATATTTCAAAACTTTAAATTTTTCTTTGTAAATTTTGATTTGGAAACAGCAAACCTGAAAGACAATGTAAAATTAATATTTTTCTAGTTGCAGAAAGTGTAGCATTCTGAAGAAATAAAAGCTGAGTTCAAATATGAGTCATCCCATTATACCAGATGAGAATATTCTTGAAGTCCTGCTTTGCTTGATTAAAAAGAGGAGGGGGAGGCAGAAGCAAGGATGAAAACAGAGGAGCATAAAGCCCTCCTATACTAGAGAAGAGGAGCCGGCTAAGAAAAAAAAACTAGTATAGTTCTTAGGAAAAGTTTTAAGAAAGAAAAAGTTCATAATTCTAACAGAATTTCTCTGGAAAATAATCAGTGACTTATGTTACACTTGCTACAAAAGCCTAATGTTCCAAAAATGGAACCTTTCCTTTGTGCTTTTGATCTGTGAACGTAACTGCAGGCGAAATTCAGGCCATACTGATGTCAGAACGCCCAATTCCAGACACAAATCAAATACTTAAGGTATAAATTATTTAAATTGCTGATATAGTCATTTCCGTAAAACATACAGACACAAAAGGGGAGAACAGTTAAGACTCAAGGTCAAAAATCAGTTTCTTAATATGAAGTGGCTAGTAGTAAAAATGTTTAGTTTCCTGAAAGTCATTTGTTTTTCAAGTAGAAGACTCTTATGGTAAGGGTATTTTTTACCCAATGCACTTGGCCTTCTGCCAATAGATGAGAGCTCCAGATTGATACTAATGAAAGAAATATTAATGCACCGTAGCATGTCAATTATCTTGAAAAGGTCTCCAGCAGCCATTTATCACTTAAATTTCACATCTTATAGCTGGGGACCAAATTGTGTAACATGTTAGAATAGTTCTGCCAAATTTGATCCATCATTAACTTTCATTTGTTGATAATTTGGACATGAATTTTTATTTAAGTTAGGCATCTTTGTCAACTTGATGAAAACACTCTGAATTGTCATGTTGTCATAATTGAATGATGCTGTTATCTAGTTGCAAGTGAACTGTATTTTGAAATGCCTTTAAGGATATGTCCCCTAGGGAAAAGAATGAAAATAAAATATTTCTAAATAAAATATGGAGGAAAAAAAGCGGGAGGTTATACCCTAAATTGGGTGGTACTCTGCTGTATCATGCTGAAGAGCTACTTAGCTGGGTCTTCTTTCCACTCATCAGTATTTTCATTGCTTGGAAGCCTGGTTGCTGGAGGTAGTTATGAAGGTAACACAGGTGGATTGTGTGGGTTGGGTAATATCTGAAGTTCCAAAAAACACGAGTCCCTTGTAGGTGCCATAATGCAGCTACAAGTCTCATCACAGAGGAGCCAACAAGAGCGACAACTSTTGTTGGCTCGGCCTTCAAATAAAGGCAATCCCCAGCAGGATTTGCCAAGGAAGGTCAACGAAGAAGCAACCACCATCATAAGACTGSGGGAAATCCTTTGGTCATTGGAGTGCAAAAAATAATGGCTACCTTTATTCCCTAGAAAGGGGAACAGCTGGTAGTTTGTGGAAATGTGTGGTAAAAGAATTCCATGTTGAATCAAATATACYTAAGTAACCAACAGATAATTTGACAAATGTGGGTGTTTCCTTCATATGGTATGAATTAAAAATAGAAGAAAAAGGACAGCAAAGAATTAAGYGAAGTCTTGCTATTGAGAAGACACAAATTAGTTTTCCTTTAGACTGTTTATGGTATGTCTGATTAGTAGTCTCACCTATGCTTGCATGAACAGTGCAAACAAATTCTTCATGCAAAGCACAAGGCTGTGATGTATACAGTTTTAGTGTCTGTATTTGATTTAACTTTCTCTTCTGAGGACCTCTGTCAGTATAGGGTGCACAAAAAGCCTTGATGATGACCCTTTCTTATCACTTGGTATAGTGATTAGATCCTAGCATTGCAAGCCAAGAGATGATGCCTGCCTTGTCTCTCCAGTATCCAGGGTATTGGAAGGTGAGTGTAGACTTTGGATAAAATACCTAATCAGGACATGCTTGGAGTGCAGTKTAAACAACCTTGGAGTACAACTTAAAGACCCTTGAGCTCCTCAGGTTTCTGGAAAAGTTGACTAGCTCAGACAGAGCAGACTTTGCTGCTAGACAAGACCTGGGAGGAAGAAGCAGATGAGCCCTTGCTGCACCTGAGCTAATAAACCTGGGCTTGCTCCTCACTGTGCTAGATCTGTAGCCTGGTACAGTTAATTGGTGGCTTCAATAATCTGCCCACGCCTGGTATAATTTTCAGTGTTTCTAGCACTTACTCCTCTGTCACATTCTCCGTGCCTTGCAGTGACCAGCAGTTAGTTATCTCTGTCCTTATAAATTGTTCTGAGCTCCCTGGAATTGTTTTCACGCTTAAGGTTACATCTTGTCACAGTATTTTAAGTCCTGGTGTATGGCTGGGCTCAGAGTAGAGCCAGTTAAATTTCTCAAGTAACTCTGTGAACTAAGACCTGTGTGTTTGTCCCTTTATGGTGGCATCTCTTTAGTGAACCCATCTCTCAAGAAATATCTCAAGAAGAGAGTGTTTGTCTATTAATATATTTATTTTTATTTCTCTCTGTATTTAAAACAGAAGGTCAGTTATGTCAGGGCGGGTTGCTTTTAGAAGAGTACTGCTAGGGTGTTGACTCGGGCATGGTGCTGTCACAAATGCATTCATGCTTGCCTAGGCACCTCTATGCTGCTATTCCTAATTTTGCTTTACTTTAAAAGCACCTCAAATCATTAGTCATACACAGAGAAAGCCACAGCAAGAAATAGCTTAATTTGCTTGTTTTGCAGCAATTTGAGTAATGCTCTGACAGTGGACAGAAGGATGACTCTCTATCTCCCACTGCTATGAAGAATTCTGGTGTGTATGTCCCTTCCACTAGATAATGAGGAAACCTGTTGAATTTTCATAATAGTATTCTGTTTTCTGGGCTGAGTACAAAGGATTATAGAGCCTGGTTTTGGTTTGTGTTTTGTATTTCTCTGTGGGCCTCTTGCTATTCTACAGCTTATTAGTTTTTAGTACCTCATTTAATTACAGTTAGAGCATTTAGAACTGTGTTTTGTGATGCTGTGTGTCATAAAACCAAGTGTGTAGGTTATAAAATGGTTAAAATTCTTTCCCTCCCCACCGCCTCGTTGCATGAATGTAGAAAWGTAAGCAGCAGCCTGCATGAGTGTATTCCAGGGCTTTGTAGCAGTGGTTGGCTGCCCAGGGCACTGAACTGAGGCTGTGTTGACAGTGGAGAGGCTCTTTATTTCTGGGGTGCCCATGAAACAAGGAAGATTAAAGTCTGACAGTAAATATTTGGAGAAGAATTGTAGGATTTTTTCTCTAAAGTCGATTCACTTAAAGTAGCTTAATTTTTTAGTGACAAAAAAAGCATGTAATGCTAACATGAAAAAAATCATGGTAGGAATAAGACTTTATATTAAGAAGCTACTTGTGTGGCTGATCAACAGATTGACTGGTGTGATTCAGTCATCTTCGTTCTTGCTGTATCATGAAAAACAGCTGGACGCAGAAACTTGTGTTTTTGAGGCTGAGTCACAGTTGGTCACTTTAGTGAGCAACAAGGCTCAGGTGGAAAAGGCTACTGAGTTGGTTTTACTCAATCTTCTGTATAAAGAAGTAATTTACATTAATTGTTATGAACTTTCTGCCTAGTTGTAAAACAAAATTTTGCRATGGAAGTGATCATCAGGGAGAATAAGGGTTATACTAAACGTAATTACCCTAAACATGTTTGTGCTGATAGGCTCAACCCCAGGTTTATATTAAGATTGCTAGGTCAAATTGCCATAAGCAGTTTGCTTCAAGGTAGCGGGAAACCAAGACTGAATTTTGCCCTGCCAAGTTTAGACTCTGCCACCYTATAACCTTGCGAGCCAGGAGTGTTTGTTACTGATTTATAGAAGTTGGCCTATTTTCTTCTCTTTGGAGACTGTAAGAAACAAGAAATTTAAATGCTGGGCGCTCTCTGTTGTCAGCTTATGACACCATTAAATCAGGTCCCGTGATGGGGTCTCAGTCTGGCAGAGATGTTTGGACTCGATGAGCACTGGGCTGCTTTGTCAGACTGGCCTCGGTCAAGGTTGTGAGGGGTGAGAGCCCGGCCACTGCTGGGCCACCCTGTCCAGGGTCATGCCTGGGTAAGACAGGCAAATGAGGCACAATGTTCAATACTCTATTTTGCTTCCTTAGTTTAATACTTTATGGGACTTTCAAATCCAAATTAGCTACAAGAAAGCATCATTTGAGAATGTAATTTTAGAGTCTATAGGAGAAGTAGATGAACAGTCATCTTTGCCCTTACCTGGCCTTCTTTCAAGCTTCCAATGCTTTCTTTTMAAAATAAAATGATCTGGTTTAGGAAAGAAGATGCAGCTTTAACAGGGTTAACTACTTTGGAGATRATTTATATTAACAAATGATAATTATTTTGACGGATTACAGCAGACTATATAAGAGATTGTGTATGTGGAACTGGATGTATTTGTGAAACACTGACTGAGTCTATAGAGAAGGAATCAGACCATTGGTTCCCATCCTTTCCATTGATTTTTACAGGAAAGAACTGCATCCTATCTGTAACTGCCAGTCTTACTCCTGAGACATTCTTAAAAGAAAAAATTCCCTGGAATAAGCAACATAAATCTTCTCATGTTGGAGAAAATGAGATGCTGAAGTTTAGTGATGGCTTTTTTTGTAAAGAAAAAAACATACCATGCCCATGACACTTCTGATGTTTACAGAACCATGACAGAAACAACATCACAGCTTATCCTATTATGTTTTAATGCTATAAATAAATCTGAAATATTCAGGCCCTCAAAGGTGCTGCAGGAATTTAGACGATAATTTGCAAAAGACCCTTGTGTGTTATGACAGAGATCTTGGTTCAGCATGAATGAAATGACACTCTTTCCTATTGCATTAAACTCGCTCACGTTTGAAGGATGTGCAGAAGTACCAGAGAGAAAAGGAAGACTGAAAGAGGGCAAAAAAGATATATTTATTTATTTTAATCTTGTTCTAAGTTGCAGGTGATCTGCAGTGTTCCCTAGCCTGTGGTAGGCATGTGGTAGAGGTAGCTTGGGCCTGGTTTAGCAGCCCGTTTGCAGAGGTGCCTCTAGGGCCTCAGTGTCAGGGCCCGAGCGTGGTGCTGGATACRCATTTCCCTGGAAGAGCAGGGATAGTTACTGCTCGTGGCCCTGCTGGGATCCACACAAAGTGCTCCTGTTGGCAGCTTGAGTTCTGGGCATCCCACGAGCTCCCACGGAGCTTTCCCTGTGGCGGGAACGTGGTGGGAACTTGCCTGTCCTGCGCCTCTGGTGCAGCCGCCCCGCGAAGCTGCTCTTGTTCAGTAAAACCTGTTCCTGCGGGTCCTAGAGGTCACCATGGCCTCACAAGATTGCTGCATGAGGTGGACGGGAAGGGTCATCTGGAGTTTCCAATGGGAATTTGAACAAGTTGGCACTGAGCTGATGAAGGCACGGATGATGGAGCCCCTCCTTGCCGCCATGAGCTGCGGCTGCTGCCTGCAGCTGTGCTGCTCTTCTAACCACAGCTTTAAAAAAAAAAAGGGAGGTTTTGAGATTTCCTTTGTGTGCACTTTAACAGTGACAGTGTGGGTCACTGGCCTTTTGTCTTTTGCATTAGCCATGCAGATTAAGACAGTGACTCATGACATTTTTGGCCTTTTGGCCCCTAGCCCCGACTCTGGTTGGACTAGTACCTCCTTGTTTGCTYTCCTCCTCCTCATGGGCAATTGCCCTCCCAGACTGGGCAATTTTGGGACAGTAGCAGGATGAATTTAATGAGGGAAATGTCTCTTATTGGGGGCAAAGTGACTCATCTCCTCCTGTTCATTCACTCATATACACATCTTGATAAAAAGGTTTGTTTAATCATTTTGTGAAGAGACAAATTAAGTGATGTTATATCAGTGTAAAGTATAGAATCTGTCCTGTCTTTACACTGTTAATTTTTTTTCTTAAGCTAATATAATCAAGAGTTAATGTAATCTTAGAGCCAAGTGAGCGTTTGGGGCACTTACTGCTCAGTCACACATTTCTGCACTTGTCCTGCTGTAGCTCCTCTGGCTGTATTGGTTGCTCTATCTCATTGTTGCAGGAGATGTGAAAAATGTCCTTTGGTCTCTGGGAAACCAGGTACCTTATTGAAAAATAGCCTCTTCTAAGTTAGCCTTGCTTGTGAGTGCACAGGCATGGGGACTTAGCAAGAGATTCCTTGTTATCTGGGGAGAGGAGATGGGAGGAGGAGAGATGACCGAGGCCTGGTGGTTTTAGTTCTGGCAGCTCCTGTCTRTGGAGTGCTTGATGTTGCATCCTTTAATTTTTGTAACAACTATGTAGTGTCATAAGACATAAGGTCAGAATTTCATTGCACGAAGTGCTGAACAGATGCACAAGATGGAGGTTTTCTTGTAAGGTTTTAGCGAGCCGAAGACTGCCAGGAGAAGCTAGAATTACTGTGTTTTTACTCTGCTCAGGAGAAGCTAAGGTGAAAAAGGAGACTTACTTGAGAGGGTGCAAATTTTCAATCAGAGAAATTTGACCCAAGTCTTCTGACTTCCAGACCAGTTCTCTCCTTGTCCTCATCCCCCTGACCTGGCCTCTTTCCCCTCCCTTGGCAAAGCTGTGTGTAATCCTGCTTCCTTGGATTTGTGCAACTGAACTGAACTAATCCTGCTGCCGGGGGAAATTCCTTGGGCTGTGAGGTGAAGCTGCACTCTTAAGTGTTTTATTCTGTGATGGAACAAGCTTGTGTTGTCAACTCTGGAAGATTCTTGGCTAGATCATCTGCCCAACAAGAAAGCGAATGAAAATAGGAGTGAGAAAGGCAAGAGATAAAGGCTTAAGCGGTCAGAATTTAAGTCTTAAATTGCCAATTGCATGGCTGACTAGAAAAATAAAATGTGGAAAGAAAAAGGAGGCAGTAAACATGATGATTAAGTGGATCTTAGAGTAAATTATAGCATTCTGAATGAAAGTCTTCTCTTTAACAGAGAAATCATTAAATGTTAAACTCRCACTATTATTTGCGTTTCATTGGGTAGACTTGCATGTGCAGAAATATTCATTTTAATTAGTGTTGAAAAGGAGTCTCGTGTACAGAGCATCGCCTGTTAGGTATTTTTTTTATACTCCCTCACAGTGAACTCATTTTATATGATGATGATTTCCTCTAATTTTTAATTAACATCCYTAACTTAGAGTTGGGGAAAACGATCAGTGTTTCATTAAGTGCCTCTCACTTGGAGATCTGTGCAAGCCTAATTGAGGTGGTTGCTACAGGGTACTTTGTCAAAATGAGCCGCCCTGTCTCTGCTTTCCTTTCCTGACTTTTCATTCATGTGAATCTGAGTGAAAGACTTTCTGCAACGGCTTATGGTTTTGCCTCCCCAATGGCAGCACATTGTATAATACTCAATTTCATCCCAAATATTGCCAAGCGTTTTAAAGATTACACACTGGAAGTTCTGAGTCCAGGTATAAATGCTGTTCTTAGAATTTGCTTTAGCTCTGGAAAGGCCTTTACTGTTAGCTTATCATATTGGAAGAGCTGCTTGCAATAGCACTAGTACAGCTAATATAAATTATTTAATTTTCTTTTTATAAAGCCATTATTAATGGATAAYAAGAACTTTGTTTTCTTTATAAATGGTTAAAAATTGTTGTGATAATAAAATATACTTGTTTCCTCTAAAATTCTGGACTTGGCCAAAAAATCCTGTGTCACACAACATGAAATCCACATTAGAGATTAGGACACAAAAGATTAAAAGCAGGTTATGGAGACACAGCATCAGAGACATGGAAAAAGAAGCTGGAAGGGACATATGGAGGTCATCTGGCCAGCTTCTCCTTCCAAAGTTAGATGAAGGAGTAACTTGTGCAGGCGGGTTTTGAGAGCTCCAAGGACAAATATTTCCCAGCTTTGCTGGATGACCTCTCAAGGTTAAAGTATTTTTTTGCTATGTTCTGCTAGAATTTCCATTTCTATGGCTTGTGACTTTTGGTTTTTTTCAGTGTGTAACTCAAAGAAAAGACAAGGAGTCTTTTTTAAGGTACTGGAAGATACTACTTTAGTGAGGGATATCTCCACCCCAATGGAACCACTTGAGGGTTAGGCAGGAATTAGTGCTGTGTGGGGCTTTTTTTTTTTCCGTTTCCTGTTTTCAGTTCTGTAATTAGGAACATAACCCCTTGCTTTATGAGAACAAAATTAATTTTTCCTGGTAGGCTTTTTAGTGTTGAGTAAATATGACAGCCAAAACACATGTTGTTTTCTTAAAAGCTGTGAATTCAAATGGTAGGTTAGTGTTTGGAAAAAATATATGTGTATATATATATCTTGAGTGTTTCCAATCTATGACTGTCAGCTGCAAAAGCAAGAACATGTCTTCCACCAAGCTTGAAGAGTCAGTTTGGGGACAATGCCAGAAATAAATGTCCTTAGAAAAGGCAGTGGGGGGTAATTGGCAATTTTGAGAGAATTTGGTGCTTTAGTTTCTAGGCTTTGATTCTGGATCTGATACTTCTCAGTATTTCAGTGTTTTGAAAAACAACTTTGCTTTTAAGTTTGTAGATGGCTCAGAGAGGTSCAATAATGAAGGTTGTTGCTAGGATAGTCTGAAAAGGTTGATTAGTTAATGAAGTTCCAGCAAAATTATTTTTAATATGGCCAGATGCAGAACAGTATGTCAGGAAATAGGAAAAATAAAGGAGATATGACTCCCAGGATGGAGGGATGCTTTATAAGCAGCAATGCTGAATTAATATGAATAATTTGCACTTTATGTATTTTAATGGAATTGGTATGGCAGAGTGCTCAGGAAGTCTCTTCTTGCCAAAATGATTCTTATCTGTGCTGGTGAGAGGGCCTTGGAAGATTGTTCTGCCTTTTCCTGCAGCTTTTTCTTCTCCCTGTGTCTGGCTGTAGACTTTTTCTTGACAAATAGTTCGTCTGGAGAAAGTCAGTTGGATTCTTCTGGCAATTAGCCCAGGGAAGCAGAGGCTAATTAGAACAATTATTGCTAGAGGCTTAGGTGGAGATCTATAAAGCCCAAGGCTGAACAAGGGGAGATGGATTAGAGACAGCTCCCTGGCATTTGAAAGGTGAAGAATGTCTGCGTTTGGAAAGCTCTGGGATGCTTGGTAGAACCTAATGGTAAAAAAATGCCAAAGGGAGGGGAAAAAATGCTCTTTATTTTTATGCGTATCTGCATTTGGTTATTTCCCTGCTCTGTGTACACCAATTTTCTAAGCTGTTTGGCAAGTGATCCTTCTCTATTAGGGAAAGAAAAACAAAGCGTTTAACAGAGCACTCCAGGCAAAGCATAATGATGGATTATCCCAGAACTACTTGGAGAAGCCTGTGATGAGGCTAGTGTTTGTGGCCATCAGAGAAGACTGTGGCAGGTTCCAGTGAGAAAATAGACTGCGTCTGCCTCCAGCTTTGGTATGTCTAGAGGCTCCTTAGTGGAGTGGGGGAGAAGGAGCCACAAAAATGATGATCCAGATACTGAAAAACAGGCTTTATGAGGTGGTCAGTCATCAATCTTATCAAAGAGAACAGTCGAGAGGTGATGTTTGGTGTATGTAAGTATTTATATGTGGAGAGTGTATTTGTCAGCAGAGGGCTTTTAATCTTGTAGGCAAAGATGCAAGAGCTAATAGCTGAAGACTGAGTTCAAACTAAATTAGTCTAGAGGTAAGTCATCATTACTTGGCTATCAACAAAAAATAATGTGGGAACTCTTTACTAGTGGAAGAAGTAGGTGCTATATGGCCAGTATAGGGTTTTTGAAGTGTAGGTAGCTCTGTTCAGAGTGATGTGCTTTAAGCATGTTTCTGTGTGTGTGTGTGTGAGGTTTGATGTAGGGAGAGCAGGAAGGACTTGGTGATGTGCTGGGGCAGCTCCACGGAAGGCCCACAAGGTGATCAAGGGGCTGGAATATGTCTCGTGAGGAGAGGCCGAGAGACCTGGAGCCCTTCTGCCTGCAGGAGGGAAGGGAAGGAAAGGGAGGCAACATCAACGTCTCTAACGTCTGAGGGGACGGAGTCGAGGAGAGCACGGACTCCTCTCTGTAGAGTCCAGCGCCAGGGCAAAAGGCAACAGGTACAAACTGGAACATGGGAAATTTCATTTGAACATAAGGAGACCCTTACTYACCGTGAGGTTGGTTCAACACTGGACTAGGTTGCAGAGAAGTGTTCTTTCYATCCTTGGAGATATGCAAAACACAGCTGGACATGGTCTTGGGCAATCTTTGCTAGCTGACTCTGCTGGAGCAGAGGGTTGGGCTAAATAATCTGCAGAGCTGCCTTCCTGCCCTGACTTTTCCATTCCCTCCTGGCCTGGGCTTTCCCTTCAGCTTATTCCTTTCATATGAGGACCATTTGTGTGTTGTTGTTTGAGTATCTATAAAGTTCATAGTTCTCAAGTGAGCTGAGACTTAAATCCAACACCTCAGTACAGCAGTCTGCAGATTGCCAGGAGAGATCCCTGTTTCTTGTGGATGTGTGTCCATCTGCAGTGCCACTTCCACCATTGCCTGTGCATCACCCACAAGCTCCTTGAGAGCATCATAGACAACTGTRGCACAAAGTGAGAATGGGCCTGAGATACCAGATGCAAGAAGCATAAATCTTCATTGCTGTGTTTTTAGAAGCTGAGCGTCACAAGAAGYAATGATTGTTTTGTGTCTCTTTCAGACCATTTCCTCTGCCCAGAATTTTTGTTGTCTCATTACTTCATTGAGAGATCATCTTCTAATCCCTCTCTGCTCATACACAGATTTGTAAGACAGAACTAGACTGCATCCAAACTTCCTGAATCAGTTCTGCTTTCGGAGTGCTGGAGGCCCTGTGCTTCTGGATGTGATAACTTTGAGTGCCCAAGGACACTGAACCTGCCGCTCACTTGCTACAAAGCCGGTGTTGTACAGGCCTAATGTGTCTGTCATCAGCTGAACTGCATGACCATAGCCTTGGGGACCTTCTGCTGTGCGGGGCTTGTCGTTGTTGGCCCAGCATTGAAGATAGAATCGATTCAGGTGTGTCTGCCAGTTTGCTCGTTATGTTCAGTTCTAGGACTGTGGTGCAGAGATGCACTTGAGAAGGCACCACTCTTCCAATAAAGACTATTGCATTACTGCTCCCCACCTCAGATAAATGCTTGATTGTTTCTTGAAGAGGGTTTTATTTCTTCTCTTAACTCGGTTGTTTTTTTTATGAGCCAAAAAAAGGAAAAAAAAGCCATTATGCAAGTCAGAATTGAGTCTTTCAGTGATCCTTGCTTTCCCTCAACTCAACTTTCACCCAACTTTGTCTGGATGAGCCTGTTTCTCCTTTTCTTCTGTGTGGGCCCTTCCTATCTTAAGCACGGATGGCATCTTGATTTCACTTAATCTGCTTGGAGTAAATGATTTCATCTCCAGATATGTGTCGGACTATAGTGAATTTCTTTGATCAACTTCATTGACTGATTGAGAYTTTTCTGGTGATTCCCTGGTGATACAGGGAATAAAATGAGATCTCATTGTGTTTTTTGTCTTGATTTGCCCTCCTCCCCCAAGCATAAAAGTAAAATACCAAATTAAACAGAGTAATTTYTTTTTTAATTTTTTGAGAACAGCCACAGATACCTCATACAAAATGTATTCTTTAACTTATGCTTGCATTAGTTACATTAAGAATATGAATCTACATTTTTGTGAGGTGTCTTTGGATGTCATTTGGATAAGTGTCTTTGATCCAAAAGCTGGACTGTAAAGTGCATTGTAAGATGTCTAAGATGCCTACATACAGGAAATCAGTCTCTTTACCATAAAGTGGAGCCACTGCTGGGACCTGAAGCATTATGTTTCTGAAAGAACATACATTCTTTAATGTTTTTAGTGTTCTTCAATTTTTCTTTTTAGTTCAGGAGAGAATTACTTTGTCTACAGTCCTAGTAAACATTTTCCTTATAGCYTTTATCCACTTGGGTTCATTCTGAATTTAGGCAGAAAACATTTAGCTGTTGTGATTATTTCCTGCTGTTATTGACTATGAGGACTTCTATATTGTTTTATGCCTTACTAGAATTAAGGTTTTTGTTGTAATCTTATTTAAAAAAAAAAGTAAAATATCTTATTTCTGTGAGTTTGCAGCTCAGTTTAAACACTCTGAAGAACTGCATTGAGTTGTAGGCACTCATTTAATTTTTTATTTCTGTCCTTTGGTGCTGAAAATACAGTTTTAAACAGCGTAATCTTCTGAACCTATTAAACAAAGACTATCTTGGAGACTTTCATATTCCTCTTTCCCCTTTACTTCTCTCCTTCTTCCTGACTCCTATAACACAGAGTSTCTGCAAAGCCTAATGTCCATTAACAATTAAAGACAGGTCCAGAGGAATCCATCTATAATGTATTTGTTGGAAAAGGAGTAAGTTGCTTTTTAAAATGAACAAAAAAGCTCTGTAGCCTTTCTCAGCTCTGGGTACAAATACATTTTACCTACAGACTAACCTTCTTATCATAAAATTATCTCTARATGCAATGAATTAGGTATTCAGTTTGCAGATCTGAGAGTTAGATATGAGCTAGTCAAGCACAATGATAGGCAGTATTGCTTGTTATGAGGGAAGGACAAAATCCTACTACCAGAAGATTAAAAACAAAACCAAGATCTGCCTAATCAACRATCTGTGCCACTTTTTCCTCCTCTAAGCTCTTGTTCTTAAGGAACTGAAAAGTGCATGTTTGAGGGACTGACTGTTCTGTAAATACCTGACCCCGCTGAGGAAGGGAACAGTACTTGAGTGGCAGGGCATCCAAAGAACTGAACCATGAGGTCTTGGAGCACCTAACTTACCTTTCCTGGCTGATATGTTTCACTGGTAGCGCATGCAGCTACTTTTAAATTCATGGGAAATTCCCTTTTTTTTTCCAGATTTCTGATACTATTTTCTTTCCCCACCTAATGACCTTTTTGACCTCCTTACTTGGAATCGTTTGTGCTGTTTCCTCATGGAGGAAAATCCCTGTGGGCTGCCCAGAGCATCATCTAGGCTTGGGAGAGGGAAGCCACAAAAACAAATCATTTTGAGTAAATGCTGTAATTGTTGTATAGGTAACTGTCTATAGGCTGTTGTAGAGATGAAAGGCAGATTTCACCTTCTTTGGACCAGTGAATATGAAGGTGACCAGATTTTTTTTTCCTTTTTTTTTTTTTCCTCCTCCCTGGTGATAGGGATTCAATGTCCTTGAAATTGTGTATATTTCTGTGGGTAAACTCCTGAACTGAGTAGCTTGTAAATATGGATAAGAAGCCTGTGGACTGAGTTATTACTATTATTTATCTTCCTCTTTTTTCATTTTTCATTTTTTTCATATAAATCTCTCCCCAGCATTGAACTTTCATCATTTAAAAATCTTCTTTTATATAAGCATTAAAACTATGCTTCTCATTTCAAGCCATTGAAAGAAAGCTTGAGCCATTTTGGTAAGTATTTTTCTGATGTTGACTTAAAGGAGGTTCCTTTGGGGGAGTGGGTAGGATGGTATCCACGTGTTTGACTCCCGAAGGTAAAATGTTAGCTCAACTAACCAGCCCTTCTTTATCAAGAAGCACAACAAAACAGAGATAAGTTTCACTTTTTTCCTCCATCTATCAGAAGAGAAGTTTTTCATTGGGAAAAATTTGGATTATAGAAGGGTGTGTGTGTTTCAACTTTCTTACCTTTTGACTTATATACTTAATATATGCTGATATATTGGGAGGTGGCTGAATAACAGATATCTTATTTACTGTGTCCAGAAAATAAACTTCTGGAAGCTACTCCATGGTGAAAACAACATTTTCTTTTTCTTTTGTGTTGAAAAACAAAGGTCTGTGCTCCACACGTGAAGATAATAACATCAGGAGAGGTCTTGTTCTTCCTGTGCTGAGGGAAAGATATTTGACATTCTTAAGTGGGGAAAATAAAGCAGTTTCAATGTTGTGCTAGATGTGTGGATATTTTTCATGTGACTTGTGCAATTCTTGCAAAATACAGTACTTTTTTTTCCGTAGATGCATCTAGATGATCACAGACTAACATAATAGATATGAAATCATTTCTACTCATCTACCTCTGCCTGCATTCTTGGATCAGTTATAAGTTCCCTTTTATTTTAATTTACAGATTTTTTAGAGAGATCTTTAGACATGGGTGTATTCACTACAGGATAAAACTACCCTTAAAATGCTACATGCAATCATCTGTTCTCTTTGCACAGTCTTCTCTTAATACTGAAAAGTCATAAATTTGTCAAGTTGTGTGTATTTGTGGAAAATATAACTTGATGGGCTTTTTTCTGCACGTAGGATGGATGAGACTTGTGAGTATTGGTTCTGTTAGAACTGAAACATTCTCTTCATGAAAGAACCTTCAGGATCTGATTTACTTTTAATGTGTTGAGAATGTTTTCAAATCCCCATCAGTTTAAACAGATTTTGGTCGGACTTGAAATAAATCCATGGGTATGGAAGATTGAGAAGGGAAAGGAAAAACATCCMACTGGTAACAATATCAAGCCAAAAAAATTGCTTTTGACTTTTGCTATATCCTTTGCAATCTCAGCACAAGTTCTTGTCTTTCAGGACATTAGTTTAAAGTTTAAGGCTTAACTGAAGGTATAAAATATACAAAAAATTGAAGGTTCTGTTCTTTTTTGTTTGGTTGATTTGGTTTGATTAAAGTTTGATTGAAGACTACTCGAATTGTGAACAACAGAGGCTATACTACAGAACATCAGAGACAGGCATTTATAAGACCTATTATATGATGTTCTAGCACTGCCCGTATTATGTATCGGTTAGGAGGTCTGCAGGGCAGAATCAAGTAGCTGTGCTTCAGACCTGAGAGAAGGTGTTGGAGAAGATGTTAGAAAAGATGATCCTAAAATTTAGCAGGACAGAAAATTTCTGTCCTATCTGCTGATACTGCTTCTTACTTTGTCCTCTTTCATGTGCTGTTTGTGCTTGCCCYGACTGCCTCCACAGCCTTAAAATCATCACGTTACTGTGGGTGAGAGCCGTGAGAAGATAAAAGTGCAATAGATAGTTCTTAAGTGTTTTGGGTGAATTTTAAAAATGTTTATCTTCTAAGTCTTGTGGTATTTGACAGCCGTACCTATTCGTGTTGCACATATCTGTGAAGGCAGAAAGGCAYAGTCCTCCTAACGTGAAGAAAAAACGACCTCTTTACCGTATTTTTAAAGCAGTCTGGGAACACAGGGGGAGAGACCAAACATGAAAAATACCAGTCTCTAAGGGGAAATTTTCCATTAAGCCATGTTATTGAAACTGCTTTGCAGCCCAGGCTATAGCCTGCTAAATGCTGACATGCAAAAACTGTCTCCAAAGAGTCTGTTGAACGCCTAATTTTTTTGCTGAAGTTAAGTAAAGTCATATAGATCTCATTTATCAGGGCCTACAATCTTTTCCTGCYGGTATCTAGTTGATCTGGAGGTCATTTAAAGTGGATTAGAGGTTTAAGATTGGAACGTGAGGTCCATTTGAATCTTGGCTCTGACATGACCTGTTGTGTTAATGTTCTTTGTCCTGGCTACACTAAAGCGTCTCTGTGATGGGACCAACTGGCTGGGGATCCACTGTGGCACAACGTTCCCTGGTGAAATCACTCTTTTCTTGGATAGCGCCGTATAATCCCGCTTAGCCGTGATAGCCCCTGGGCCCACAAAGTAACGAACACCTAAGACTGAGCTGGGTGAGGAGAAGTGTGAGGAAATAGGCTGGCAAAACTTGAGGCTTGCAGATTGGAAACTCTCTGGCTTGGCTTTGGTCTGCAGTGCTCCGTGGGTCTCATCCAGTGCTTCCTCTGGCCAGTCTTCCCAACTGTTCCCCAGCCCCTTCTAATAGTCTCCTAATCCATTTGGATGTGCTCCCTGAGTCCATAACACCCTTTCTGTTGGCACAGATGTGAAACTCTGCTGCTTCAGGAGTGAAGCCCCTGATAAACGTGCTCAGGGGCTTCTTTCCCATATCTTGCAGTAGCTGAAATCTATTTATTTCATTTGAATTGACTCTAATTTCTTTTGAACATTGCTGCAGAGAATATGGATGCTTGGAATCGGCATGGTTATGGATCCCTTTCCAGGCCAGTATGCTAGGGCCAAGCACATTGGTACCTCTGCTGAAATGAGTAATTTTTGTATGGGACAATATAAATGAAATAGCTGAGAGGTCAACTGCAACCCAACAAGAGGCAGACCAGAGAGGTGATGCTGGSCCTGGCCATATGTGAAATAGAGAAAGTGGCTCCTGTTCTGCAGGGCATTGGGGCATGGATTTTTCCATCTAGCACTTGAAGCAACTGGCCTGGATGTGTTCTGTGTTACTCTTGTTTTCCCAGGGCCCTCCTGACTTTGTTCTGGTCCTATGTCACAGGCCTGATTTTTGTCTTTTGAATAAGAGGTGTTTTAATAGCCTGGGTGTTTTCATGTTGGTCTGTGCAGCACCTATGGTGCAGGAGGAGTCCTGTGTGCACTCCTGCTGCATCTCAGGTCTTCTACCTAAAACCCTGACTAGCCTCTCTGTGTCACTGAGCCATCGCTGCCGTGTCTTTCACATTTGTCCTTGCAGTGCAGCTTCGGGAGGGAGGTCGCTCTTCTCCCCTTTCACATCATACACGACCACGATTAGCTTTATCGTTCATAAAGCACAAGTTCAGGTCCTACACAATCCAGGAAACATAAGGTTAAGTCCTGGTGGATGATTCAAAGAATTTTAAATGTTGTGAGTCTTTGGCTCATCTTCATACTGCACTGAAGTCCTTGCTCCCATATGCAATCCTGTAAATCCTGTTTATGATAGGCAATTAAGTTTTGTTTGAACACCACCATAAGTCATTCTCAGAAATAATTTAATGTAATTTTGAGCTCTGTGTAGGTGGATGCAACCGATGATAAATATGATGTTATCAGGTCACAGTGATAGTTAATCTTGTGGCCCTAGTGMAGACAGAGCTGTGAGAGAGAGTTCCCAATAGGAACCTATCTGCCAACATCCCCAGGCCAAACGAGCATTCTTCCCACTTGGTGGAATCCTCCACAAGATGTTTCCATATGTCCTGCATATTTTCTTTCTTTTGAAATAAAGAACCTAATTATATTTATACAATAAGAAAAAAAAAACCCTTTCTCTGACTTAGAAAAAGAATTCAGTGATGCAGACTGGAAATTCAGTTTTAAATTTTATATTTCACTGTTGGACAGTAACACTGTATGACAGACTGAGAATATTTGATAAATAGCAGCTAGGATTTGATCTTCTCTGGTAGTGAGTAGCTATGTAACATTGACTGGAGTGAATTGCCTGTCCACAACATTGGATTCCTGAAATATCCAGAGGGGAGAAGATATTTTTACATTCCTTTTCTGTGCATATCAGTTCTGCTTCCTCTTGAATTTTCCTGGGAATGGAAAAGAAGTATTTCAAACAGGTTTCCCTCRACAGGGCAGAGTGTTAATCCATTCTAGAATACCTTATTAGAGGAGCTGAATAAAGCTTGTCTGTTTATCAAAAAATGTTACAACTAGGAGTCAACCCAGGCTGTTTAAAAACTATGAAAAGATATTCTTGCTTCATGCTTCTAAAACCTGCTCTCTTAGCATATTTGTAGATGTGKTTTTACGAGCTTGTAAAAGGCTTTGCTAATGTTCAAACTTGCTCTCACATGTGTACACTCCTCCTGCAGCTGTGTGGGAAAAGGCAGCGACAAAGAACCGGGTATTTCTGTGTCAGAGGTGACAGCCTGTGACTCCTTGGAGAGAAGAAGGTGCAAGAGAACAAGCAGTTATGGCATCAGACACTGTCTCCTGCTTAGCTGGCCTTCCAGAGGAGTTTCCCTTTGCTTGTCTGAGCACTGCATCTCCAGCCTGCCTAGCAGTTAGAGCTGTTTGTGAGGCTTATACAAATGAGCAGCAAATTAAATACAAATACCAGAGCAGTAATAGGCAGGACTGGTCACTGCCACTCCGAGTGCAGCAGTGTCATCATGCAAGCGTAATTTTCTTAGAAACTTGTACTGAAAATTTGACAACAGTTAGTGATGMTGAGAAGGCATCTCTTTCTTCAGGTTTGGACTGAAAGCTCATGCAGGCAGTTTGTCATTTTTTGTTCTCTGTGTGTACAGCACTAACATGATATAATCCTTTTATCTACCAGATAGTAGATTAAATGCATTAGATGTCTTAAAGTGTTAAAGTTTTATATAAATATTTTCAGGATCAATGTGTAAAGTGCTATGTTTTACATGGCTTTTGAATACAGAAATAATACAGAACACAAAAGTAATCCCAACCATCACATTCTTATATGCTCTTATTGAGCTCTTGTGGATAGAAATCTCCCTTAGAGAATAGGAGTTGAGTCATTATTGTCTTGTCTTGAGTTATGAGTAAATTCATTGCACAGTATTAGTAATGCTTAAGACAAGTGCACTGATCCAGTCAGTGACTTCATACCCAGCAAGTTCTGTCTTCTCCCAATACAATTTAGCTGAAAGAACAATCAATCTAATCTTCTTAAGTCTTTCATGTTAAATCATCTGTTGCTTTTATGAACTTTATTAGCAGAAAGGAGTAGAAGCTTCTACAGTGGCATCTTAACTGCTTTGGTAATGGCCTAAATGTCTCCTTTTTCACCTTTCATCACACTGCTGCAACAGCCTTAACTTAAATGCTTTCTTCCATCTATAGTTTTTTCACTCAAACAAATTACCCCCGAGTTCTTCATAGTATCATGACACTTGGTCCATGTAATAAATGTGTAAAAGTATTATTCATCTCTTGTTTTTTGCTTTTCTCAAGTGTCTCTCTAAGTAATGAATGTAAAAACTCAAGTAGTCCTTAGCAGGACGGTAAGAGAGTCTGCCTACTGCAAAACTGGGAACGGCTCAAAATGAGTGAGCGATAGGCAGTTATCTATAAYTTGTTATGGCGTTTTTAATCATGGCTTGTCAAGAAAGTTTTTGGAGTACAGGGGTTGTTAYTCGGGACTTGTTTGTGCTTGATCTCGTTGATATAGTTACCCATGCTTTAAAAAAAAGAGGCAAAATAGGCTGTGTTCTCAGGCTGCTGTTCCCATCAGGCAGAATAGTAAGTGCCTGTTAAACTTGACTCTCGTGAACACTTCTGTTGATTTTAGGGGGCTCAATCACAGGAATTAAATTAAGCAGATGCTAAAAAGTTTTCAGGAGCTTGGCTCTTTCTGAGCAGTGTATTTTTTTCTGGCAATATGGGGTGCCCAGATGTATTTACAGTATACTTATATCTTTAAATAAACTTGTGAAAAGACACAAAAAAGTCATGCTTACAATTATATTTTTGAAAGTATGACTGGTTTTCTATTAAGCCTCTGAACAGATTCCAAAAAAATTACTTCAAATAAGAAATGAAGGGGGTCAATTAAAGCTTWATCCATAAGAATTTCCATGTGGATTGAAAATGAGATATAACTGGTAAGAATGAACCATAAAAGAAAGCATCATGGGGAGAGCATAGRAAAAAAAGATTTTTTTATATAAGTGTGTGTTTATCAAAAAGAGCAATATCTTTCTTCATAGAAGGGGGAAAAAAAAGATAATATATAAACAAAGACTATAGAAAATGATTGATCTAGGATTCCTCCCTTTTTCCTTTCTTTTGGGGTTGCATGGTGATGAAAAGAGAGGATTAAAGTCAGCCCATTTAAATCCAAAAAAAATATTAGGATGTGATTAAAAACCAAGCACTTTATATCCCTTAAAGAGAATGTTTCCTCTTTGGCAGGCTTGCTGCAAAGGATTATCAGAAGAGAACAGAAGGAAATGAGAGGGGGGAAAAAGGAGAGTTCTAATTTTAGTTATATGTAGGTAGTAGTTTCCGTGGAATTCTCCACTTTTCCACTCCTCCTTCCATTGGAGACTCAGTGCAGTCATGAAGATGGGTCTATTTCTGATAAGGATTTTGGGGACAGAAGCTGCAAAGACTTTTTTGGGTGCAGAACACTTTGGAGTTACACCTATCATAATGGTGAGCGTTGATCTGGACAAAAAGTAAGTAGTGAAGGCAGGGGCATGGCAGGGGAGCTTTCTCAGGCAAAGAAATGTCTCTTTGTCACTACTTTCTTTATCCTCCGAAAAAAGGAAGGACAAAAAAGTTGAGGTTGGGTGATTTCTAAAGCYGAAATTTTCCCAGCTGCACAAATTGGCTAGAATTGACCAGTTCTTGTACTGAAAACTTCTTCCTAACTTGCTATCGTGGGACTTTAGGAATCCTATGGAACTGCTCCTTCATGTCTGGGCCAATGTGCAGAAATACTGGACAGCTGTGTGTGTTGGATGGAGTCATCACCTTGTGAAAAGGGAGATAACAGAGCACAGCTTTTGTGACATGGTGTATAATTTCATAGAATTTCCTGGATACAGTCACTTGAATTCCATGCAAGGAACCTGGCAGCAAAATGGAGATGTTTCATTCTTTTTTTTTTTTTTCTGCTTTTCTAACCGTTCCTGGAAGGGAAAGAAACTGCAAAGATCTGCCACGTTGCTATAAAGCAGCAGAAGGAGCTAGGATTAGAACAAACAGAAAAATATAAAATGCAGTATGGACTGTTCTGAAGAGATGTCTGCAGCTCTCAAATGGATCTCTGGATCCATTTGATGGATGGATCTCTTAAAAGAGAGATCTGTGCCAGAGATCCATGGCTTTATTTTGGATCAAGATGKGTATGTAGTTTTACTTGCATTTGCCTAGAAATCCCAAACAACCTTATTGCTGATSCCGGGTCTTCATAAAACCTGTCTCCTAAAGGACTTGTATGGTATGATGGCTTTGGTGTGAYTGTTGATAACTTCTTGAGGAAACTGGGAAGGCAATGAGGAAATAATGCTCAGGGACATTCGTGTCAGGGCAAAGAAAGCAAAGGACATACATTTCTTAGGTATATTTGACCAGGATCACTATCAGATGTTCATAAATTCCCACCACGCCACCATAAATTACTGCTACCATCTCCACTGATGCTATTCTAGGGGCTAACGTGAAGAAGTGAGAGTGAGTTGAAGATCAAGTAGATTAAAATGACTAGAACAGGAGGAGGATGGATGAGGGGATCTGTAAGCAGCCCTATAAACCTGTCTCAGAATGGAAAACCAGGTGAATCTAACTCTTCTCCACTGCTATTTAACAGCATTTGGTGGAGCTGTCCATGACTGATATTACTAGGACCTGAGCAACCATCAGACAACTGCTGTTGTGCTTCCAGCCTCCCTTCACCTGTAGGCAAGGCCAATGTTTTTCACTAGGAAAGTAGCMGTACTCATGAACCTTTGGCTCCTATCTGACTTGGAAAACACTTTTTTGTTATRGAATCCCATGGAAATTTCATGTCCATTCAGTGAAGTGGAGCTGTACACTTACAAATGTTGCACAGAATGCAGAGATCCCAAAAAAGATTTTTTTTTTTGTGTGCAGAATGATTCCTTTGCTCTTTAATCAGCTTGTTAACTGAGATGGGATGCAATCCTGGTAGGAAGGGTTGCTACTTARACTGAAAACATGCTGGCAAACCATAGGAAAATGCTGCAGAATCTGTAAAATAAATAACCAACTTAGGTTTTTTTCAGATACTGGACTGAAATACATTGGCATAATTGAGCCCTGCTGGCAGAAATCTGCCAATACTGTTTAGGAACTCAAGGATGGCTCAAGATGGCTTTGTTTTGCCTACTAAGTCATTTTCTGAAATGCCAAATATGACATTTTATTTTTTAAATTTGGCAGTCAGATTGGAGAATATCTATCCCTTCTATCTGAGAAGGTGTTCAGCGCTGTAATCCAGAGTAAGGGACCAAGGATCCTGCAGGGTAAATAAGGCATTTTACTAGGTCTGACTAGCACCCAACACGGTCTGCAATTACCTGTAACTGTTCCTTTGAAGTGTGCTGGATAAGGGCAGCTTCCTAAAACAGGGGCTGTGTGCCCCAGAGGAGCTACTGCCAGCAGGCAAACACTRCAGGGAGGGCACTCCTTGTCTGCTGGGCTTTAATGTTTGGGACAGATGATGAGGAACAGCCAGCCTGTTTGGAAGGTCTTTTGCAGATCCTTCGGTAGAGGTAAAATTCACAGCCGGCGAGTTGGGAATATCCCAATAGTATGTGTGTGTTACGATAACTAGTTTAAAATCCAAAGTGAAACATCTGGCTTGTCCCGTGGCAGAGCGTAGCTCAAGTGTAACCACTGAAAACCATGTAAATGAWAAATGTTGGGGTGACAGGGTGTACAAGGATGCAGAAAGATGGATTAAACGGGATTTGTTCTCTGGTACTGCATCAATGTAAGGAAATGGCAAACAATGTAGGAGTATAACCTTATATCTTTTGATATTTTCTTTTTCAGTTTGATGTKCCAAATATACATTTTCATTTCTTGTAAGAAAAGAAAGTTCTAGGTCAATTTTGTGGCCTAGGAATTTCTGTTGCTTTGAAAATCACTGGCTGTTTTTTTCCCTAATAACAGAGGCTTGTTCCCAGAAGTGAAGTGTCATTTTTTTCTGTTGTTGTTGTTGTTTTCTTTTTTTTTCCCTCCCCTCTAATTGCAAGCACCAAAAAAAAAAAAAAAAAATATAGTAGGACACTGACAACAGAATAAATAGCTGATCTGGTAGAGTGTGTTTGAGCCGCAGCCAGGAATATCATCAGCAGATAACTCTCTCCTTTGGGAAATGGTTCTTTCTCTTGGCTTTGTACTCCCATTGTAAGCTACTTGCAAATAAAAGATTTCATTTCTTCTTTTCTGTGTTTTAAATCAAACCTTAATTTTTATAGTGTTTTCTCATCAARCTCCAACGAAGTGCAATAAGAAAGAGTGGTCTGGTAGGTTATGACTCTTTTGAGAATAGGAGAGAGTAATGTTATTTGTGAATTATAGATTGGTTTTGCTTTTTCTTTTATCAGTATAAATCTAGGAATAAGTGTCATGAATTTATTAGGCTTAGATCACACTCAGTGAGACTGATACTGTAGCTTAGGTTTGCAAGATGGTTGTATCAAAGGCAACATGGAGATAATGGTCTGAAATTCAGTGTCTGCATCACCTCCAGGGTACAGAGACCTGCTGTTGCTTAAATGTATTATCAGCATATTAATTATGCAGCTAATCAAAACGAATGCCTGCAGTTATTGTTGCTAAAGGTTTCATCTGGTGGTCAGGAGCAGAGGAAATACTGGCTAAATAAAAGTGGGCTCCGAACTGYTGGAGCCTGATGTTCACCATGCACTAAAGGAAGTTTTAACAGCTGTGCAGGGAACCAAAGGTCCTTCCAGTTTTACTTCCCTGGAGTTGCTGTGGTGACTGGARTATGAGAAGGAGCAATAGGGACTGCCAGAAAGTGAAGGATGATCTAAGTAAGAAGCATAGTGCTAAGGTCAGCCGAGTTGTGGTCTAGTGCTAAGCATTGGTTGAATCAGCAAGTTCATCAGATGTTGAACTAATGACATRTCTTTGTTACTGATTCTTCTCTCAGGTTAAAATATTTGGTGGATTAAAGTTGGTCACATGTGTCTTGTTGAGTTTCGGAACCTAGATGAATCAGTTGGATGTCAGAGTGTTGATTCTTGTGGAAAGAAGGAAAAAAAGTGGTAATTTTAGTGGTACTTCTAAGAATAGAATGTGGCAGATGTTRAAGTTGCATTTCTGATCTGAGAGAAGGCCAAAGCTGCTTTTCTGTCTGAAATTGCTGTTTTTGTAGTCACATTCACTTGTCATAACTTAAGGCTTTGGAATTTAAAAAAAAAAAAAAAAAAAGATAAATCATGTTAGTAAGTGTCAAAAAAACTCTTAAWTTTAATTTAAAATTTAAACTGGCTTCTTCCTGCTGAGGAAGTCATTCCAAGGGCTTGGGGGCTGTCACTTGGTAGGTGGCTTTATGTGACTATTCCAACTCCACGGTTCCTGTGAAACAGGCAAACTAGTCACCAGGTTTATAGGAAATGTGGAGTACTGTAATCCCTCGCCTCAAGAAGAGAGGGGAAAAAGAATCAATCTGAAAGTGGTGTGGGTGTTTGTTTATACTTCTTAACAGAAAATCGAGGGGGGGGGAGACAAAGTGGAATATGTTTCTTCAGATGTTTAAGAAAGTCATGTTTTGTACTTACCAGAATAATACTATGATCTACATTTTTAATCAGTTTATATATATCAATATAATTATTATCATTCTCTTTTTTAGGTGATCCTGATCCTTACCAAGTATTATCACACCGACATGGGAAAAGTGTTGGAGAGCTCTTTGTGGAGGTAGGCTCTCTGGTTTTCTTACTTGCCACTCTTTTTACGTCCTTGTTGTCTGAAGGGATCTGTTTCTTTTCCCTTTGGAGGCTGCTGCTGAGCTGCTGGCTGATAGATGCTCGTGTAGCGAGGTTGGCCTGAGTCTCATCAGTTCTTACTCCTTGCTTAAATAAGCAGCAGTTGAATAAGAAAGAACCTGAGATTGAATGGTTTATGCTGTAGAAAAACACAGTGATAGAGCGTAAGGTACCTTTCTGATTCCATGTCACAGGATGCTGTTCCCTTTCTTTGACTTAGAAATTTTGCATTGGAAGTTACTTAAAGACTTTGAAATATTAACTGTGTTGGGCTATGTCTATGGGGAGTTTTTGCTGCTGTTGTGTTATATATGGAGGCAAGTAAATAATCTTGATCTGAAAGGAGTCATGATTTCCTGGATGAAATATAATACCAGTGCAGGTTATGTTGTGTCTCATAACTGGGAACATGCAGTAATTCAAATCAGATTTTGAAATTGTTATTCATTTCCTCAAGATTCATGAATAAGGATATCAATATGCTGTTGCTTATACATATACAAATTACATGCTTAGATATCTATCAGCACGGAACCGGAGCTAATGGAAGCCTGTGTTGCTCTGCTTCAKTGTTGTGGATCAGGATCAATATTTTCTCATCACGTTCTTTTTCTTCAACAAACACACATATTTTGAGCTTGTCAATAGGAGAATTATTGCTATAATTATTATCTGCTGTCAGCTTGTTGAGATGTGTTTTTCAAGGTAAATGGTTAACAGATGCCTAGTTTGTAAAGATGCGTGCGCCTGAGTACATACAGAATTATACATGTGAAGTTGTGTTTTTTTTAACTTTTTACTTAAGTGCTTCAGTATTGAATGGCARTTTCCAAATCAGATACTTGTCTTTTGATGTGTTCATTTTGGTTTGCTAGCTAGGCTTTGCGTGTTCTAATTTTCTGTATATCTACGTAAATCTTCCTCCACAAACTTTTGCTAGACCTCATATACAGACTTTAAAAGTGCAAGTATTTTGTGAATCTCACTAAATGTACTATTGTTCTGATGTTTGCTATGTCAGTTTTACTGGGTTATCTGTAAGAGTAAAAATAGTCTTGAAATGTTCTGCCTTTGCATTTAAGTAGTCAATGCAGAGACTTATTTGATGTCTGTCTGAATGTATTAGGTAGCCCGTAAGCTCTGAATCTGTATTAAAGAAAAAAAAAAAGTTATGAGATCTTGTGGCCTAGATAGTTCTGAACTCCATAAGCAAAGAAATTCTGTGTTGTCTTAATCATGTTGGGTTCTGTGTAGCAGCAGCGTGCAGTGCCTGTAGGGCACTACAGCCTAGCCACGTAGAGCTCTCTGCAGCACAAGGTATTTGCAAACAAATGAAAACTTCCAGTCATTTAAAAAAAAAATGGTTGTGTGGGAGACAGTCCGACATCAAATGCAGAGTGCTCAGGATTGCCTCAGGATTGGCATGTAAGGCTATGACAGTTCATTTGTAATTAGCCTTTAAATATACAGGATGGGAAAATAATTGCACATTTGTTTCTGCTTTAAGTTTTGTCCAACATCTTGTGTGAAGAAGACAACCCCAAAGAAATGYAGATACTCTCACCATTGCGTAAGCACAATCGCCTTCCTGTTATATACCCTGGCCTATACAACATATGCAATGTGTTAGAAGTTTTGCTAACCACACTTCTCTATAATCCCCCACTGAAGTCTTTTAAGCTTATGCAGTTGGACCCTGCTCTTTCAAAATAAACGTAAGACAGGCTTCAGATAATGTTGCTTTCTTTTGAGAACATAAACACTTTAAACAAGGTCCTTCAGAGCTTGCTGACAGCYGGTGTAACTAAATCCAGTGTGAACTGTGTTGGAATAAAACTGGTGCTAGAGTGTGTGCACAGGAGAGTAAGGACCTTCTGCTCCTAGGTAAGGGGTTCACCAGGYGCTTGGAGGAGAAAAAGCAAACCAAAAAATGAATGTTTAAGACGAATACTTGGACGGAGAGTTGTTCTTCCTCCATCYCTAGGTATTTTCTGCTTCCTCATTTTTCTCCGTTCCTGTTTAAAAGCTGCACATGCAGTTGTCAAATTGACAGGGCTCTCTGTGGTGCTTTGAAGGGTTGGTGGTGGGCAAGTAGGGCTATGGCACAGGTCTGGTGAAATAACTGGGTGTCATTTGGTGAAGCTTGGTGTTTGTTATGTTATGGAGCTGTGTTGTTTTACTTGCACTGGCAGTAAAATGACCCAGAATGTGCAGTGCATATTGTATTTTTTCCTAACTTTTTGTGTGTCTCTTGCACTCCTCTCATTTGCATCCAAACAAATATACAGTAAAACAAATGGAAAAAATATTATAGGGGAGTTTGCCAGTAGATGAAAGCCATTAATCACTGTGAGGTGCCTGTGCCCTGATAGAAATGGATGCTATCCTGTGGCTTCCTGAATATCCAGTGTTTTCCTCTCTTGCATGYTCTCTACATGAGCATAAACATATGTTATAACCCAGTCTACCCCCACCAGGTTAATTTTTTGATGTTGCTGTTTTCCTGTTTTTTTTCTTGCCAATCAGGAAGTGTTATCACAGCTTGGCATTTATTTATTTATAAGTCTTTATTTCTTGAAGAAAAAAAAACTTGTCTTTCATTTCTTCCTCCAAAACATGTTTACTCTTTGTGTGTATGTATGTTTTTTTTCTTTTTTTTTCTTTTTTTTCCTTCCTAATCACTGAAATTACTTATTTACCTATTTTTTTTTCTGCCTTTACTGGCTTAGTGTAGCAGGGAGCGAGAAGGGAGAGGTATAGAAACCTGCCCATGTGTGTCAGGATACAGGGTTGGAAAAGGTTGGTTTAAATCCCTTGGAGTCCTACAAGTACCTAATAAAAAATGAAAACAGTGTGAGACTGTGACCATGTTAGCAGCCTTTGACTAGTAGAAGTCATTTCTGGTCATGCTCAAGAGYTGGAGGCTCAAGCTGAGGTGTGCAAGTAAAAAACACCAGTGTTTGCATAGAGAGCTGCTCTTGAGGCTTTGCTCATGCAGCACTAACAAGTTAATTTAGTTGTTAAAGTAGGGGTAAATTGCATGGTTATCTGATTCAAAGTAGGGAAATAAGCAGAGGTCGTGTTGCTTTTGTGTTGAATATAAGTCAAAATAAGGAACTTAGTGAATAGACATAAAGGAGTGTTTTTCAGATGTATTGTGAAAGTTTGTAAAGTACGGTATGTCTGGGGTCAGCATGGTTGTCACACTAAGCCTCATTAGCTTAATGACAAAAACTATTATTAGAGACTAAAATTGCAAAATTGCGTACTAGTATTATCTTCCCAAGTTGTGCCTGCAGTGAAATTTCGTGCACTGATATTCATATCATCCATCTTTATGCAGCACATTTAGGGGTGCAGAAGCTGAATCAGAGAGCACTTAGGCAAACAGATACTGGAGTGTCTCTCTGCATACATCTTATGGACCAGTTTGTGCATAAATATATAGCTGCATGTGTTTTAGAGCCTCAGCTGCCTGCGTGCATGCATTGTATGAATGCAGCTTTAGATAAATGAATTTGAACCTTAGAATCAAATATTCTAGCTCTGAATTGGGAGCTGCCAAGAAATTAATACTACTACTTAGCTGCACACCTGTGCTAATTAATCATAATATAAGTCTTGGAAATAAATATTACCATTTTATAAATGGAGTAATTGAGATGTTAAATGATTGCTGAAGGTTATCAAGTGACCCAGTACTGTGTGGCCACGGAAATGGCTTCCTGCCCTGTGCTCGCAGTTGCTGAGAATCCTGTTTCTGACACGAATGCAGCCTTTCCCTCCTTAACTTGATCTAGACGATGAATAATAAATGCTGCTGATGACTGCTAATAAAGTTTTGATTGCATGTTATCTAGCCCTAATGATAGGGTAGTGCTAATGCCACTTGCTGTGTAATTGCCATTGTTCCTGATGGTGTCATTGTGTTGCTGTGGCTTTGCCACAGCAAAACAAGCTGCCKTGGTTCATGTTGACTCCTGGATAAGCCAGCTGCTCACTTTGGGGGAAAAGCTGCTTGTATTTGCACCCACAGAAGGGCCCTTTTTGTGGACAAGGCTCAGCTGTACCAGCCCCTTGACCACCAGCGATGGTCAACGCACAGTGACTGCAATGGTGCTTTGGCCCTTGGCAGGACAGACTGTGCACAGGGAGGTTTTAGGGTAAAAGAATGTGCAGTGAACAAAATAATGCTTAGGAAAGAAGACTTCCAAACTGTGCCTGCCCTACATGGCTCACAGCAAGTGAAAGACAGTATGGACATTTGCTTCTGAACTACTTGGGGCGTATGGGTGAAAGCCAACTCCTGAAAATTAATTTAAAAAGCAAAACAAAAAAACTAATATAGTCTGGTGCCCTGGTGAAATCCTTTCTCCCTGTGAAGTGCTGCCTACTAAGTGAGCAACTGTATTCTGCAGCATCCTGTTCTTCCAGATGGTCTTGCATTGTGGTTCTGCTTTGAAAAGTGACTTTGTAGAAATGCCCCCAAGGGATTAAGCTATTGAATCTGTGATTTCCATATCAAGTTTGTTCTTTTTCCAAGTAAAAATTAAAAAAAAAAAAAAAAAAAGTGTCTTTCTAATTAGTAGCCCAGCAAACTCAGCTTGAGATCTAGTGTCTGGCTGTGCTTTCTCTGGCTGATGCATCATTCCCAGGAATACAGATTCTGCAATCAAAACACTGTCCACCTGTGTGATGCTTTTGTCCTTCTATTATGGCCTTGTTTATACCTGTTCCACTGTGAAATGGGTTTGGGCACCAGAGATGAAAATGCAGTCCTACAGTGAGAATGTTATTATTGAATACCAGATTTTTTATGACTTCTTTGGTAGTATTTCCATATTCACCTAATAGCATTAAAAASACTGTCATTATCTTTGCTGCAATTTCTGTCTTGCTAATATTCTACAGTGTGTCATTTATGTATCAAATCTTGCAGGAGAGTTACTATTTTAAATTGATTTGGGACATTTAAAATTGAGCGGTGGTGAAGCTACTGTTGGAAACCAAATGTAGTAGATTTCAGTCTATAGGTAATATTATGATTGTGAGGTAAGAAAAGGACTTTTAAAAAACAAGGAAGTGAAGAGAACGTATCTTGGCTGCCTTTGTATGTGCAATATTAGATGAATATTGATGCTTTAGCAGGCAGCTGTATTGATCTGGAGCTGCAAAGGGTGCTCATGGTTCTCCAGCAATGCACTTTTACAGTGGCTGCTCTACTGGATGCATGACCCATCATATTCTTTCCCACAGTAAACACCYAGAAATGCCTACTGTCCATAAGTAACTTCGTCAAAGCTACCCAAAGAAATCTATCCAAAATTCTCTACGAAACAATTATTGTTCATAGATGTTTTCATAACTGCTCTTCCCAGACATCGGAAGCTTGGAGAGGATGATGACAGCTATGTCAAATGTTTCCTTGTTTCTGCACGGCAGTTTGAGTACACAAAGAGTAAATGACATATGGATTGAGATGCAGTTRGAAAACTGTGATTTATATTGTTAGGAAAAGGCTCTTGCTTACAGGGTGCTTGTGCTTGTGCTCCTGCTGGTTGCAGCGCTGCYGCTGAGCCTGTTGAATGTATCATGGCACACGGGGTTGTTATTCCTTTACAGGTTATATACCTTTATTTTGTTGTTTTTGTTTCCTTTGCTTCTGTAGAAGTCATTAAATCCTTGAGAGACTTCACTGATGAACCACTTTATTAAGAAGAATAGTAACTTGTTTAAACAGCTGTGTGGCTCCCGCTCAGGGTGAGCCGCTTGGCCTTGCTGGGAGGGGAGCTGGATCCTCGGCCACGGGTGGGCCCGGGCCTGGGAACAGGCCCCCGGCGCCAGCGCGCGGGCGACCGCTCTGCGGATCCCGTGGGGCCGCTGTGGGGGGATCCTTCCTGCCCAAAGCCGGCCTGGGGCAGCAGTGCGGCGCGTTTGGAGCCGCTTTGCCGGCCTTCCTCAAGGATGTTGGAGGCCAGGATCTCATTGCGCAGGCCTCTCTGTAAGCAATCCTCATCTTGCTAGCCTCAGCAGACAAGCTCAAGATGAGCGGAGAACAAAGATCTTTCTCTACATTAGGGGTCTGAGATTTACGAGTGTGCGTGTGTGTTTTATTGTGTTTCTTGATTTTTTTTTTTTTTTGTTCCTACTTGTATGCCTTCCCTGCCGGAGCCCTCAGGATCAGGAAGCTTCACAAAATCTTTTGAGCCCGTGACCTCGGGGCAGGTGGACTCGCATGAGACAGATAGATAGGTACCTATCTAGGTATACATATATACACGCACTCCACGCTGTTGCAACCCCTGCTAGCTGATGGCAAATTACTCTGGTTGTTGGAGCTGAGTGAATGAGCAGCTGCACAGGCAATTATGCAGGATGGTATAGAAAAATGCACCGTTAATGTTTTAWTCTCTCATTATCCTCGCAGTACAGAATATATTTTTCAACGTGGAAATAACTAAAACGGTATTTCCCACATAAATTATTTATTAGAGACTTCATTACATCAGACAGCTTTTTCTGCTTTAATTTTGGTAGGGATTGGAAAAATAAAAGCTGCATACAGGCCAGGTTTTAACAAGTGAGTATAATCCTATGGGGTGAAGAGTTTGCAGGAGGGTGTARAGTGATTAAACATATCATATAGCAAGATTTAAATGTCTTGATTCTTTTTTTCTTAATGCTCCTTGATACAGAGGTTTAGTCAAGACATAGCAGGAGGTTTTTCTCCTTTCTCTTTCCTCTCTCAAAGCAAAATTGACTTTTTTCTTATTTATGATTTTTGGTATTTTTTGCCCCTCTCTTTCTTTTGCTTCCCCTTTTTCCACTTTGACATCATTTCCTTCCATGCCATATCAAGCATGGCTAGTAACTGGATTTTTCTTTGGCGAACTGCAATTCTTGAAATAAATTTCCAAAAGACAGCCAGTCTGTCACTTCGCCTCCCTCCTACTGGCCTTTTCTTGCACGTTCAKGTCCTGACTCTTCCAGGCCTCATATTCCCAGTTGAGCCTGGAGAAGCTGTTTGTGGGTGAGGTGTTAAGTGCTTACAAAAATCCTGCTGTATTTTTGCTGAACATCCAGCTTCAGCTTTGTCAGACTCTTGTGGGGACAGTCCAGGGCTGGTGTCCTCCTGGTGACACCCGTGCTCTTCCCCAGGGCTTGCATTAGCAGCCTGTAGCTTGTTCTGTGACCTGTGAGCAGGTCTGATYCCAATTGTGTGCCATGGGATCTGAAATTGTGATCGCCTTCTGAGCAAAAAGCCTGTGGCTGACTCCAAATCTGGCATGTGCTTTCTCTGCCAAACGGAGATTGTTTTCCTTAAGAGGAGCATTCAGGTCAAGTTACCCCCCTTGATAGAGATGTTCCCTCACCAGTGAAATGCAGCTACCTCTGGGCCAAAAGCCAGGGGAGCAAGTAGAGAGACATGCAATAAAATCTGCTTTCTTAATATCAAAAGGACTAACAGTTCAGTTGGCCTCTCTCAAAAGAGTCTACACAGATTACCCTTTTGATAGCAAGTCTTTCAAGCTCTTGCTTCTGGCAGGAAGAGGAAATATGGTCGTGCTTTCCATGGGATTCAGACAGTATCCTGTAACGCTGATCCACAGGATCGCTGTGCYGCACACTTGAAGCTAAAGTGTTAACACATGGGAGAGAAAATGGTTTTAAATTCTACTGTCTTTCCAGAATTTTGAAGAGTTATCACTATTTTATCTTAATTCTTGCCATATGCTGTCCATGCATTAATTTTGTAATGTCTCTTTGGGATACAGTGTATATGGGAAAACATGATTAAAAAGTAAAATTGTGTCGTAGTGAAGTAAGCTATTTAGACTGAGATTTCTCTGCCTTGCCTCTACCCTTAGGCACTGTCTGTGCTAAATACTGGTCGCAGACTGCACTGTTTTTTGATTTGCTTTTTTCTTCACTCTGCCTTGTAAAAATAGAATAACAGCAATATTTTCTTATCTATCTATATTTAAAAGTAATAGAAAAAATACAGTTGGTGAGTTGTTTTGTGTGTGAGGGTTTCAGCGTGTAGTGCTTCAAGTCTTGGTGCCGCTTTGTTGCTCAGTGCAGGCTGGTGATGGGAGCCCAGCCTGGCAAACAGAGACCAGCACCGTGAGAGGGCASCGTGTCCTGGCAAAGGGCAGGGGCCCGCAGCAAAACATCTCGTGCCTTGGCTTTCCATAGGGCCCCCGGTGAACTTGGGAATCTGTCTGTCTTCCAGAATGGAAAGCATCCAGAAAGCACATTTAAATAAAAGAAGAGAAGCAGTTTTCTGCTCTTTAACAGATAAACTGTCATTACAAGAATATTGTATAAAGCCTGTGTCCTTTGTTCCTGTCCCAGCATTGTCCTAAAAGGTCCCAATTAGAGAAGGCCTTGGCTGCTTGCTTCAGTGTGCTCCTGGTGCTCCGTCTCTGGCTGTGCAGTGATACGTGAAGCACAAGCTGGGTTTCCRAAAGCTTCATGGTACTTGTTGGACTTGGCATCTCAACAGGTTTTTTAACCCTTGTAAAGTACTTCAGGAAGTATTTGTGAGTAAATATTTCTCTTAGTTTCCATGTTATCTGGAAATTTTCACCTTGGTACTTCCAGGTGCTGAAGTTTTACAAAGTTTTTGAAATTCCATCTTTTCCATCTTGGGAATGAATGCAAATTGTTACTATGGTTATTAATCTTTTTTTTTTCCTTTGTGTAACATTTTAGGAAGTGCTGTGAATAGAACTCACATACACAGATTCAGAGGATAATTTAGGTTGCGAGAGAGGCTCTGGAGGTCATCTAGCCCAACCTGCTGCTCRAGCAGGGCTTCAGTCTCAGAAGCCCATCAGGTTCCTCAGGGCTTTTCCCTGAGCAGTTTTGAAAATCCCTGAGGCTGGAGATCACACAACTTTGCCTGGAGACCCCTGCCAATGCTTTTCCATGTACATCACATGCTCCGGTTCTGTCACGAGTGCCCCTCCATCACCCTGGCTCCCAGGTGCTGATCTCTGTCTTCTACTGCATGACGCAAATTGGGACATACTTAGTCTATCCCATGTGTAGAAGTGGAATAATCTGTCCTGTGGATGTGTGTCTCTYTCCCTACTTCAACTAGTCTGTGCCTAGCTAGTCTGAATATGCAAATAAGTTTGAAAAACTCCCGCTTAAYGGTCATATTAACGGACAAGTGCAGTTTAGTGCTTTCAAAATCACTTTGGCAGCTCCGGCACTTCATTATGTCTGGAAGAAGATAACAGTGGTCGTTGCACTGAAGCTCTAAGCGTAAGAGCAGTGGGAACACCAGCGTTAACTTGTCCTCCGTCCTGTTATGCAGTATAAATTCTTGATGGCTTTTGATTTAGTTGCTTGTACATTATTTATGACGTCTCTTGGCTGCAAGTGCTGCAATCCACTAAGCAAAGCCCAGCCTATTGTTTCTGCTCACGGAACTGTAGTTTGTTAGGGAGCAGCTCTCAGGTAATTAGGCAACACATGCTGTAAGTGGTTGTAACATGGGCTCTTCTAAGTAGAGCATTAGTTAGACTGAATAACAGGTTTAAGTAATTTCTTTTTCTTCTTCTGTACACTTAYCTACCACAGATAGACATTATTGCATCTGGGAATATTAGATTAATTTTGCCAAGAAAGAAAGGAGAACTATATTCTTTTCAGAGCCTTTCATTTAGAAGAGTGTTATTTAAAGTCATAATATTGAAGTATGTAAAGCAGAATTTTTAGGAAAAAGATTTCATACAGTGATCCCATGATAGGAGTAAGGCTGAAGGCTTATTCAGGGAATGGACTTAATGCAATAGTATTCACCGCTATTGAATTTACAGCGTTTTGAACAATTTGGGATCATCTTTAACTTGACCTATGCTCTTGTACATGTATTTTTTTATTTGACAAGGTTTCAAGGGCCAGAATTGGATACTAAAAATAGCTGGAGTGAAAATTGCAGGTCACTATTGAATACCTGAATATGCTGAGAGAAGTGCAGTATTAATTTGGCAGGTATCTTTTCTCTTGGTATCTTCAAATCAAGGATGGATTRTGTTGTGGCATATGTTACAGGAACAAGTTAACTGGGAACAGTGCAGGGGAAATGGGATGCAGAGGAAATGGGAAGCAATTGAACATTGCACTGGAAGTTGGAGTCTGCAAATAGCTGCCCCCGAATTGATGGCTTTGCTGCAGGAACACTCCTCTTGCAGTGCTGCTCTCGAGGACTGGAGATGGGAAGCAGAAGATGCCATTTCTTCCACCAAAGATTGGTCCCTGACACAAGCTACTTTGGCGTAGTTTTTAATAAAAGTTAGAGTGAAGGGTCGACTCCTTCRCTCATTAAGTTAAAGAGTGAAAAAGAGTGAAGGACCTTTTATCTCTTAAGGCTCAGTTCTGTTTTAAATCTGTGCATCCTGTTTGGCTAATTTGGAGGGGTGATAAGGAGGAGRCTTCAGTGTACTGTTTTTTTCAGGTAGAGACACAAAGTGAATGACTCTCTTGCACATTTACAAAGTGTAGTTTGGTTGAGTCTAAAACAGATACTAGACCAGACAGGGCTTCCTCTAATTTCTTTTTTTCCTTTTTTCCTCTATGCATTGCTCCACATTCAATATTTAATTTTCCTTAGCTCTCTGTAAAATTTACATTGAAAATGCCAGCTGTTCTTGCYGTCTTAATCATTGTAAGGAAGATTTTCCAGTCAGCAAATCGTTAAATGTTTTATCTACAGCAGCTGCCCCAAGGGAAGCAACTGCGCGCTGTCACCTTGGGGATGTGCTAACCATCTTGGCCCTTGACACCCCTTCCTTAAAAGCAAACAGAATCTGAAGGCACAAATCAGCCTCTTACTGGGGAAGGAGGCAATAAATTGGCTCTATTGGTGTAAATAGACTTCATTCTTAGAAGCAATAGTCCTGTAATGATTCACGCAGGTTACAAGTCAGGTCTTAAAAATAGACTTGAACTGCAATTTTTACCAATTGTGTGTTTCTTTAGAACAAACACTTGTAGAATACAGTGCTATTTGTTATGGAAGTGGTAATTACCTGTTCCCACTCTTCCACTCTGCTTGGTAGCCTATGTTTTTAGCAGACTCTCCTTTGGCTGTTGGAGTGGCTGTTGAAGCCCTGCAGCAGAAAAGGGGTTAAGCTTTTGCTTCACAGCAGAGTGGAGCCACTTGCTCTGCTTGACAATTTGCACAGTGTGAGTATTTTTTTTGTGCATCACAAAGCATCTTCATCTAAGCAGAAACGGTGATCTCTCCTTGGGTAGGAGAGTGGGAGGAAATGGATGTTGATCATATACAGGTTAAATTGTTTAAGCACAAAACTTGGAGGTTTGAAAGGCCTTGGGCTTTTCTCCATGTGTCTGCCAGTGATTATCTTAATTTAAACAATAAAGTGGAGGGAATTGATGTATTAGAGCTAGGATGTTGCATACATTTGTTCTCAGCTTTCTGAGCTATTCCTGGCTCTTTCACAAGCYGGGACCTTTGTTTAGCCTCATTCCTTATCAGTCAGTATTTTTGTCACTTAGTGTAGTGGGCAGAAGACTTCAGCGAGGGACAGAGGGACTCTGGAGGAGATTCCTGGGTGCTGATTTCCTCCTGTATCTGATGGCAATGGCAGTAATGCTGGTGTGGTGTTAAAGCGAGTCCTTGCCCTGACCGGACCTGCCCCGGTCCTACCCAGGACAGCTGAATGACAGTGAAGCTCCCGGTTGCATAAAGGCAGTAGCTCTGTCTGCTGCACTTGGCCCACGACACCCAGCCCCTTTCCATACTGAGGCTGAGCAAAGGGATCAGTCCCACCTCTGCTTAAGTATAGAAATGTTAAATTGCAAACTTAAGAGATCTGATTACCTCCGTATCAGAACTACATCCGTGCTAGATTCTGTCTTTGGCAGAGCCTCAGGCTCCCCTGTGTTTTATTTTAAAATTGGGACACAATTCACTGAAACTAAGGACTGCTGAAATAAGGCCATGGTGGTAAGGCTGGATGTGAGGTTCACTGAAACCTGTATCTGTGCTGCCTTTGATGGTTATGTGCCTTGATAGGTCACTCTTTGTGTCACTCTTTGTTCACATGTCAAACCTATTAACCCTGTGTTTCCACAAATGACTTTTGAATAACCAAGCTAATTTTTGAAGGAGGATGTTTAGTGCTTTGTGGTTATCTAGTGCCCTTAAAAATTCTTGGAAGTTGAATGCTAAGAAAAAATAGTTTTAAGGTTTTTTTCTATTTGAAATTAKCTTTGTCTGCAGCTCTAAGGAAAAACAACCTGTGACAAGCTTTCATAAAGCGTGGCCCCTTGCAAGGAGAGCAGGCTGCTTACGGTACCCGAGTGAATTATCCTGTGGTGGGTGAGCCCGGGGGTCTTGTGAATTCATCACAGCCTCTGATATGGGGATAGTGTCATCAAACACCTCAGTGAGCGTAAGTCCATTCATGTTTCTGTAACACCTTGCAGGAACATGTCCATGAARAAATACATTTGATGGACAGAATTGTTTGGAGAGGTGTGTCTTCAATTGAGAGCCCCTTTAACTTCTGGTAAAGATGACAACTGTTTATGCGGCAGACCAGGAACTATCCCAAGAAAGGAAAAATAAAAGCTTGATTWTTTTCACCTCTTATTTCCACGTGCTCAGCAGAATTTTAATTAAGCTTTTTCTCTCTAGAAGTTATTTGAGGAGATTTAAAATTTATGTCCTGTGCTTCATTGATTCTTTTTGTTTCTGGGCTGTGAGCTTACTATCTTTTGAAAGTGAAATTTCATGGTATTCATTCTCTRTGTTTAAAAGAATGAAGTGGTATGCAGTATCAATAAGACACAGGGGTTAAATATATTAAAAGCTGGTTAATTCACTTTAATTAATGAGCATTGAGTAATCGTGATATCTTGGTGCTTAGGAGAGATCTGTACCAGCCTCCTCAACATTTTAACCACTTACTCGGCTATAAGTGCAAGTTATTGATGATGACAGTTATGGGAGGTGAAAAACCACCAGCAATATCATGAGGATTGAACTTTCCAAAACACTTGAAGTTGGTTCATTAAGACCAATCTMAATTTAGTGGGATACTCTTGCATTTATTTGAGAGCAAGAAGTGTGAGATACAGTGTACGAAGTATGGTGGCACAGGGTAGGATTTTGTGACTGTAGCAAGGGTGAGGAGAGCGGAGCAGCCTTCGTGGTTAGCAGCAGGGCAAACCAGAGCTCGTGGACTTTGTGGAAACTGCAGTAGTGAGGAGGGAGAAGAGCAGTAACCTGATTCCTGTGCATGACCCTGGGAGAGCGATGCTGAGAGGCTGTGTCCACGCGTTTGTAAACACTGGAAAATTGAGGAGTGAGTAAAAGGAGTCATGAAAGTGGTGAATTGAGGAGGTGWTGTGAGAGTCAGTGAAAATGGCATGCTGAGATGTGCACAGAGTTCAGTCTTTTTGCTTATTGACAGGAAGTAGAGGGCTTTTTAATCTAGCAGTTAAATTTAGAAGAGGCTGGAAGAAGGATGTGAATTCTGGTGCTCTCTGTCCTTGCTGACTGCTGCAGCCGGAGGGCTGCTGCGAGGCAGGGCAGGGCTTGTTCATGTGGTTCTGTTTCTSATGTTCCCCATCTTGTCTGTTGTGAACAAAAGTACTTTTTCTGCCTCTTGATTTCCCAGCTGAACATTTTGGTGTAAAGTATTTTTTCATAATTTTCATTACAAAACTAGTTTTCATTATAAATAAACTTATTTAGCTCTATTTTCTGCTAGCTTGGAGCAATTAGTGTTGGATCTAGTTGCTTGTGTGTTCATTCATTTATATTGTACGGCTTTTTACAGTGTTAACGCTTTACAAATCATGCCAGCCTTTTCCAGGTGGGAAGGAAGAAAGTTGATGAGATTTGCTGATTCACACAAGCCAGGACTCTGTTCTGGAAGGCCAGATGAGTTAGGGGAGATGCAGATGTTTTTTTGTTTGGGGGTTTTATCAGCCTTGTGAAAACACAGCTATTCAGCTGTCTTTGCATGGGTTAACYTGAGTCCTTAGCAGTAACAGCTCATGGGTTCTGCAAGGACAGTGATTGTTGACTATCCACTTCTAGCAGCTGGGGARCACTGCCTCACAACCAAGACTGCAGATGAGTTGGGAGCAGAAGTCACTTCCCATGACCTGTTAATGTGCATAAACACAAAGTGTTTTTACAGAGAAGTTGCATGTTATACAGAGAAGCTGTGAACAGGGACCCTGAYATTGACTCAACTTTCTTTCTGCTTGGAAGGCTACCAGTGATAACTTGTCTGTTGGTTCAGTTGGTTCCAGAATGAGAGAACTCATCTTCCGGCCTAGTTAACTCYTTGTAAATAGTCTGCACTTATAACTCTTGCGAACACATAATTTTAATTCCTAAATCTTCTGATTTATTTTACAGTCAGCAATTATTCTGTATATTTGTGTTTTCTATGCATCTGTTATGTATAAATTATTCTGACATACTGTCCTTTTCATGGGCTCTTAATCAAACCCTTGCTTTATGGGTATTTTATCTGTCATAGTATAAATGATAATCTTTTCACGTGACTTTAGGRCTCGAGCATGGGTGGTACAGATTTGCCTACTAGGACCCTGAGTAGTGTGATCAGGTGCTGAAGCACAGCATATACAGGCCATTTCTTTTTGCATTTTGAGTGACTACTAAACTCTGAGATGTTGGGATTTGACTCTGGGAACAGTCAGACACGAGGATATTATTCCTGTTGTGTTTATTTCTTATCCACATATCCTTATTCTCTTGCTTCAAAGAGGGATGCTGTCTTCAGAGTGCTAATTAAAACTAGGAACCAAAGATTCTAAAATGAAAGGTTATCAGCAAATGTTTGCATAAGTGAAAACACTAAATGAATGAAGACATGAGTCTTCCTCATGTCTACTGTGTCAGAGCTCTCTATAGAAAAATCCCAGTAAGGGGATGAGGCACCCAAAGACTTAGATCTGCAGCACGTCACAAATTGAAACACTCTTCACTATCCAAGCACTTGTCAGGAGAAGGAGTTGGTAATGGAAACAGAGCAGATGACTAATGCAATTCATAAACATTATAAATTGTCAAAAGTGGATTTTGTTTAGATTTAAATAGAGATGTTATGAAGTTACATTGGGCAGCTTTGATTTGTTGTGTTTCTCTGTGTGGCGGGCGCGTGTGTTCAGTGCACTTCAATCCTCATTTTCATTAACAGCATAACAAAGCTGGGTAAGCAGTTCATAACATATTTTTCTAATTCAGAATTATTCAAGTTTTCCTCTGAATTGCACTGTTAAATTATCATAATTTAAATTTATATGGGCTCAAAGGAGAAAAATAAGATGAATTATGTATCAGAGGATCTGGTTTTGAAAACCCCAGCTCTTCATAACCAGCAGAGAGAACAGTTTTGGGAAATTAGTCTTTGAGGAAAATATTTCTTCATTTTTTTTTCCATGTCTTGCCATTCATTTTTTTCCTTTGTTCTTCCAGACAAGGAGGGAGGGAAGGTGAGGATGAATGCATTGGGCAAGGTGAGAGTCAGAATAATGGAGACAGAGCAAAGCAACGTGAGAGTCCCTGTCGGTGACACATGCTTCATGCTCGGTGCCTATGTTCCTAGGATTGGGAATAGGAGCCCCTGGGTACTTATGGATCTACTTGGAGCAATTCCTTTTTAGGAGTCTTCCTTTTAGGAGGAAAGGGAGGAAAATAATTCTCAAATGTAGCCTATTTAAACCCAGTGGAAGTTCCCAGTGAATCACTTGGAAGGCTTTTGCAATGTGAGAATTGAATTTAAGAGGCTAAGATTTCTGTGATGATAATTGTGCAGCTAAGGATGATGCAGATTTAATGGCTCTAATCAAATGAGGTGAAAGCAAACAGATTTATACTTTAATTTTTGTTTTGTTCTACAGTTGATTCTGTACAGGAAGAAATGTGTTTTTGTTGTGTTTTGTTGTTGTTGTTGTTTTTGTTGTTTGTTTTAAACATAAAGCTTTGGAAAATATGGCCTTAATGCTGGGCATTCAATTTGATTAATTCCAGCTAAAATTGTTCATTTATAGCATTTACAGTAAAATAGCTTACTGTAAATTATTCTTTAGAAAACAATAGTAACTGCACTGAAGAACTGTCAAGCTCTAKTCTCATTTTGTGTATTCATTGATTGTAAAAACTAGTAGGTTTATTGAGTCATGAATTTCCTCTGCAAAAGTCATGTGGACTCTTGCTCAGTGCATATTGTTTCTACAGGCAACAGCAGRAAGAGTTTGAGTAGTTTTTACTAACTTGCATAGTGCTACCGGACTTTTTGCCCTACAGCTTTCTAGGTTGCTTTTGGACACCTTTAAAAAAAAATGGGTGTCTGTGTCTGCAACGTTCATTCCTTTCTAATACCTTTCTAATGTTATTTCCTTTCTAATGTTATTTTAAGTGAGAAGCTATTTGCTGCAATTAATGGTGTGTAGTGATTTCAYCCCTGAGCTCCTCTACAACATTTGGATGAATACCATCTGGTTTGGGCAGATGCATAGGGGTGGTTTGTGCAAAATGTCTCTTACTGAGACTTTTGCATGGGACGTATCCTAATGCAGCCCCGGAAAAGCAGAGCTGTGTCGTGGAAGCCTTTCAGAGCAGTTCCAGAGTGCGATAGGATGCAGAACATCACGTTGGCTCTTCTGGCCTCATCTTCTCTAGCTGCTCTTTTCTGACCTTGCTCGTATATCAGCCTCCCAGACTTCTGTGACAGGCGTCACATCTTCTGTTAAACTTCTGTTAAACATTAATAAGGTGTAAACTTTTTCAAGCTATTTTTCAAAGGTTTTTATTTTGACCTATTTCATTCTAGTTTATCCTTCCGTGGATTTTTATCCTCTTCAGCTGAACAACAAAAACAACTTTCTGAAGTTTTCCTTCTCTTTTCTCTGAAGGTTAATATCAAGTTAATATTTTGCTCTTTGCTTGGTCTACTTTAAGAAGAGTGCACTTGCACTCTTTTTTTCAGTATTTTGTCTTTATTATAAAGACCTGTTAGATATTTAACCTCTTTCGTTACAGCTTTCAGCTGTTTTTTAAGCGGGGATCCTCACTTTTGTGCAAGCCTCCTGCTGAATCCGCTCCCGGTGTGGCTGTTCTGGCTTCCTTGCTTGTGTGCAGATGTTGAACCAACGTGGGCCGTGGTCGCTAGTGCAGCGTGACTGACCGACAGCCCTGCTGAGACCAGCGGAGAGCGGCCTCCCCTCCAAGATTCCTGGCCAGCAGCTCATGAAGCAGCATCTGAAAAGTTGGTCCTGGCATCGTGCCTTCATATAACACATAGCCAATCTACGTGGGGCCTTCAAAGTCTCCCATGGCGAGCGTGTTTCCTGCTCTTTCAGCCTTTGTGTTCACAAAGCCAGTCGTGGTCACCATTTCCCTCCAGCCTGGCCAGTTCCCATCTGAGCTGGTGGTTTGCTGAAACCGGGTGGTTTCCACATGTACCACTGAAATTCCACTCCACACAGATTGCGTGTTTCTTCGCAGAGTTATTTATCAGATTTAATTTTTCAGGGCAGATAGCACCCTTACAAGCTATTCTGTTCTTATATTTTTCTCTCTTGCAGCCCCCTCATTCCTTAGATATGTAGTACTTGTACAGAAGCACATTTGTTTACTTTATTCTCTGGCCTGGTTTTCTATTTTATTCATGCTTGTTTAAATGGGATGTTGTTTTATCTCACTGCTCTTAATCATTTTCTAGTTCAGATTTGCCAACTTGTCTCCTGCTTTTTGCTTGAGAATCCAGTCCTAAAGAGATGTATTGTCCCAAACTGCCTGCCCTTCTGCACTTTAAGCTTTCCTTTGCTCTATATGTTTTCTTAATTTGCTTTCTAATCATGTGGCTATTAAYGCTATTGACTTCAAATCTACTGGTAAACGGAAAGCAACAACCTTGTACCATTTTTCTTTGTAAAGTGAGTGATACTAATGATCATTACATACCTTAAATTTTCTTCTATCAGTGTGTGTGTGCACATGTGTGTATATAATTTATTATTTCCAGTTTGCTTTGTCTGTGGGTTTACACGTAGGTCATGTCATCCATGAAGACAACCCTATGGCTCAGCTAGGGGAAGAGGCTCCTAAGCCCAAAAGCATTCCCACCTTTCTCCCTTTCTGCATCAGCTTCCCTGGGAACATTCTTGCCAAGAGCGAGGAAACCTTTGTGAAATACTTGGCCATGTGTTTTCTGTACATTTGTCATCTGGCCTTTTTCATTTCCTTTCTCTTCCTCCCTTTCCCCCCTTAGTTATATATACTCGATATGAAAGCCAGTTGAAGCTGAGCAGCGTTCAGAGGCTCGGACGTCTCTGATGGGTGAAAGCAGAGGCCGTGCCCATCAATAGAAGAACCTGGGCCTGTCCGTGGCTGCTTCCCCACTGCCCCGTACAGGGCTTATGTTCCTGGCTGGCATTTCCATTAAAGCTCTGCACTCAGGGGGCTGCAGCTCTTAGCACCGCACCCCTGTTTATTCCCTCACATACATTAATTCCAGAAAATTATTATTCTTTAGTTCTCTAGGGCTGGCAGCAGTTGAGTCATCCCGACTGTGGCTTATCTCAGTGTCACTCGTGTTGGTGGCACCGCTGTCCCTTTGTGGGGCTGTGTGTGACCGTGCAGCAGCGCTGGGTCTGCTGGGCAYATCCGCTGCGTCTCCCTTGCGGCTGCCTTCCCTTGGGAAGAGGATGCTTTTTATATTCCATCACGTGAGAAGGCGTCTCTCCTTATCTGCCATCCACCCTGTCCTTCAGGGTGTTTTACAATATTCGCAGAAATATTAAGAGCAGGAGATGAATGTTTCTGGGAAATACACGTAGTTGTTTCTAAGGAGGAGTCATACAACAAGTTTCCTAGAAATTTCTGAAGKTTTTCGTGCATTTGCAAACATGGTTTCGTATGGCTTTTAAGGCAGGCTCTTTTGTTTGCTTTTCCAGTTGTTAAACTGTTTTCCACTATTTTTCMTGATCAGACGAGGCCCGAGCACTGGCGAGTGCTGTTTAAGAGGTTCTTCCTGCCACCGTCAGCAGTTTGCGATGGGACTCGGAGAGCGCCGGCTTCGTGCAGCCAGTGAAGCCGTCTGGGGAGGTGGGAGCCCATCCTGCCCCCGCGCTTCAGGCAGGGATCTCGTCCCAGCCCGTCACCGCCGTCTCCTCAATGAGCTGTTACACAGAATCACTGTCTGCAGCYATTAGCTGCTTAGTTTTTATAAAAGGAGAGCAACGAAGCCTCTGCTCCTGGTACCCTTGGACTGTGACACGTGTGTGTTTTTCAGCTCTCGTAGAGGTGTCCATCACAGGTATGAGTGGTGGACACAGACACGTGTAGCTCAGAGCGAGGAGAGGCYGAGAGCCCCGCGCTCACGGGGAGAGCTGTGAGCAGAGGCACAGCCTGAACCGAGAGAAGACCAATGCAGGTGAGAAATCAGGCACATGTTTCTGACTGTGAGCATGATTGCACAGTGAGACCAACCACCAAGAGTGGTCTCACTAGGTAAGATAGTGCTCCTCATGCTCCTAGTGAAGTCAGGGTGGCTTTTCAAGAGCCCTGCATTGGTCAGTGTGACTTGCTGCTCTGATACAGCTTTGCTTGAGCAAAGCCCTGCGGCCAGTCAGGGTGGATAATCTAAGGATTCCCACCAGGTGAGGACTTGGATGAATCTAAATGTGAACGTTATTAGTATGGAACAGATGTATCKGAGCCTGGATAATAGCAACCTTGTTAAAATGTAAGGGGGCAGGTTAGAGGATGAGGATGGCTCATCTGTCATTTTTGTAGCTTAAATTCCTACCCTGTAACTAGCTCTAGTGTGATTTTTTTTTTTCCTTCTTCTCTCTGTTTCTTTCTTTCTCATCATTCCTAAGATTTCTTACCTGTGTTGGCAAAGATTGCAGACAAGCCTTATAACAGGGGATTGGAGTACAGGGACTGATGTGCTTTGTCATATGTTGGGTTGGCGAATACTGAGATTGTGCCACTACCATTTCCTAGATGTGAAGAGCAGAGAACAGCAATGCCAAATAGATTTTCTTTTCCTCCCTGTTTTGGGGCATGTTTGACTCTTCTCACATAGACACATGGTTATTTTTATGGATTTTTTTTCTACTGAATTCTAGGGGCTGTATCCTATGGCCTGTAATTATTTTGGTGTCTTTCATRTCATCCAAAATATTGGAGCAGAAAATAGGCAGTGTGTCAGGGAAATTTCTAGTGGCCTTATGCTGGAGGAGGCAACTTCTCTCTTTCCTGTGGTGGCTGCTTCATCTCCCGTATCAGGAGGACCTCAACTGTGGTGGCTGCGGAGGGAACCGCAACAACTGTCACCGTGTCCCAGTGAATGGGGACACTGTGTCAATCAGCATCTCCCGTGCTGCTCGTGGGCCTTGAGGGAAGGAAGACAAATTCAACAGGCGTTTTAAACTACTTTTTCTGCTGCTGCTTGTAACACTCAGTGTGCTGCCTGACAGGATTTTGGCAGCCAGGGACCGCTGGCATTCCCGGGAGTGGGAAGGGGAGTCCTCCCTTAAGATGCATGGACACTATCAGCTTTCAGCAGTCGCAGGATCTCAGGCACCCAACGCTGCTGATGCCATCCATCTTCATTGCAATAATTTGTTTTTGAATGCATCTCTTTAAAGCTACGGCAAGACATTATATACCCGTTAATAGTGTCTAAGAGATTATGTACTTGGTACTCTAGGAGACTGAAATATATAGGGTCTCTAGGGGTCGAATACAGATTACATAAGAAGTAAAAATCTCTTTTCAGCTGCTTTCCCAAATTTTAAATAGGTTTGGAAGCTTCCAATGAAATCATCAGTCACCAAGTTACCGTGCATAAACATACTCCTAAATGTAACAAGTTTCAGATTTCTCCCTAAATTCATTTTTTCGTATGTCAGAAAAGCCCACAAACTACAGACAGCTGGAGCAAAGCAGAAATAATGATTCTGCAGAKAAGCCTTTACAGCATGTGGCAGAGGGACCCCAGTTATTTCATTGCCTGCTTGCTGTGTGTGTCCATGTGCTTTTGTGCAGACTGTACACAATATTAGGGATGTTAGGAAATTCAAATTGCCTGTTTTGTTACTCTTCTTCCAATAATAGAAGAATTTAGATTTGGGGAATTTATTATTAGATGTTTGAATACATTTTTCATGCACAGCAGGAAATATTTAAAATATGTAACGATGCTATGAGAAACGAAGAAGAAAGTAAGGAAAGTAACGATGCTTAAACTTTAATAAATGAGTGCTAACAAATTTCATTTCTGTATTATCCTGTCCCTATAGATTTTATTTTCTTTAAAGGAAGAGCTCTGACTGCGAGGCCTAGACATTCCTGTGCCTAAATTAGTGCTTTAGTTGCCTAAGTTTACGCGTATAGCTAATGGGGACAGGTAGGGGCCTCTAGAGGATGTCCATGATCGGAGAGGTGCTGAACTGACCGCCAGTGCCACCATTCTGGGTCCACCACCTCCCACAAGGTCCATTCCAAGCAGGATGAGTCTAGGTCATGAACTTTCCACTGGGAAATGAGGAGTCAGTAGATATCAGATCTCCAGTTCTG
>NW_020454538.1:6020266-6024531 GCF_003342845.1 Nothoprocta perdicaria | reverse complement strand
AAAAAAAAAAAAAAAAAAAGAAATGTGATATAAGGAAAGATGATGAGTAAAGCTCTACTGGTTAGGTGAGGAGAAGGAGTGAAGAGCGGGTGGGAGGTATATGATAGAGGGGAGAAAGCCTTGGTCCCAGCAGGAGAAAGCTGCTGCAGGGCTGAACATCTCTTGGATAATGTTTGTGTCTGTTCACTGTCTTTGTCTGGTCCCTTTAGAACATTTTTGGGTCTGGGAAAGATGGACTGACAAGAGGTTATGTGTGCAGGGGGTCTGACGGCATAGGTGATAACTGGTCCATGGTGCTTTTTTGATATAACAGGGGTGTTGCTGCCCACACTTCCTGTTTCTTGAAGTAAGTTGCCAAATTTATCGTCCTGAGAAGATATATCCYAAAGGAGTGGACACTGGGGTTCTATCACAACAAATTTATGGTTCTCTGTGTAGGGAAACTTCCTTAAGGAAAAAGGAAACCGCTCAGTGTTCCTTCCTCATCCTCTGCTTGAGCAAATCAGCAAACCAAGTGCCTAGACTGGCTTTAGAACAAAAAGGATCAACTGTTATGAAAATGTTCCTTTTTTAGCTGTAAATAGGAAAGCAGAAAGCGTAATTGATACTTTAATGCTTACAGAAAAACAGGATGTATTCTGTAAGCAAGAAGAAACAGTCAATTAGTTGTAAAGTAATATAGATATATCCCATATGATTTAAATGATCTTTAATGATCATTTTATGTCAGAGATATGATTACAGATTGCTAGATTAATTRCATAAGATATTACTGTGGAATATATCTTCAGTGATACAAACATATCAGGATCTTCATCCTACTGAAAATGTGGTTAAATAAATACCTGTGTGGAGTAGGTTTCATGGTTTGCTTTTAAAATTTAGCCATGTGTAAAGCAATTATATCAGTTGTGTATTTTGCAAAATCTCTGCTTTTAGTTTCTGATAATATATTTCATTGTTGTCCTTATGGGTGTAAAATTACTTAATTGCCAAGGAAAATACTCARCCCACCTGAAGAAGTTCATTACCTATGTATGCATGTTAAATACATTTTTGTTCTGTGTAGAATAGAGCGAATTCTCATTTTTAAACTGTTTTTCATTGAAGTCTTGACTCTGGTTCCTCTGGTTCCACTTCACTATTTGAAACGTGTTTACAGCAAACTTARGAAGTGTATTTTCCTCTTTTCCATTTCAGCGTATAATAATAAAACCTGAGTGGCTTGCTGATAATCTKCAGGGCAAAGGGATTTCTCCTGTGCTGGAATAATGGAGACGTGTGTCCAGCGCTTTCCTGGTGCAAACCAGAAACCTTAAGAAGGGCAGAGATGAACCCTACCACCGGGCAAGCTTGCTTGGCAGATTCAATTCATTAAAAGAGTGTATAGGTCAAGTTATGACTTTTAACTTTGGATTTTCATCATGGAAAGGGTGCATTTGTCTGTATTTTTGCATTTTTACATAACTCTGTGCGTGCAGTGCAAGTGTGTTCCTGAAGTGTGGTGTTTGTAGTCCCAGTACCCCACTGCAAGTTCTCTGCTGTTGTTTATAATTTATGCTTAAAGCAAAAATAGATAAAGCTTCTATGAGCATCGTGCTTTTCTCATCTTCAGGGGATGTGGTGACTTCAATATTGACAGTTGTCTCTATATTCAAATGTTTTGTGTGTAGCTACATAGAGAAGTAGGGGGAGAGACAGTGAAAAGAAAATTGAAGTAATTATAAGTGAAGCTACTCTTATAATGCACTAAATTCTGTTTTGAGTCATGATTTTGCATTTGGATATCATAGTGACTTTGGTAAAAAAAACAGAATGACTTATTTTCTCTGTTGATTTCAAAACAGAAAGAAAACAGCAGGTTCCAAGAACAGGCAGTGTGTATAATCACACAATAGAGGACAGAATTAATGCAGTTCTTTTTTTGACTGGAAAAATTAAAAAAAAAAAAGTTTTAGTATTTTGGAAAGCACTCTAATTATAGGTCAAATTTTGTGCTTTGCCTTACATTCCTCCTTTCCTAGTCTGCTGCTTTTTCTTTAAGCAACAATTATCTTTAGGAAAGTTCCTCTGTCCAATCTTTTTCATTTTGTAGAATTGGTCTAGTATCAAAAGGATTTGCCTTTCTCATGAGGTCTCATAGAGTTGGTCATCTGATACATGGCCTTTCATCCCATTTGAGTTTTCCTCTTGCAAGAGAAAGTTTTAACTTCATGACAAACAGCTTTGTCTCTCGGTCTTAAGTGCACCCTTGATTAAAAAACTATTTTTAGGAGCACATCTTACAAAAAATCATCCCAAAGAGGGTTTGGATAGCCAGCAGTTGCTGATAACACTTTGCTTTTGCCCTGTTAGAATTTGCAGTGTGTGCCCTGGCACTGCGAGGAAGAGAGTATTGCATGAATGTGTTAGGGAATGGAACATCTCTCGTATGAAGAGAGGCTGAGTGAGCTGGGCCTGTTTTCTCTGGAGAAGAGACGGCTCAGAGGGGGTATGATTAATATGTATAAGTTCAGGAAGGGAGAATGCAGGGAGGAAGGGGACAGGCTGTTCTCACTGGTGGCCAGCGATAGGACGAGGGGTAATGGCCACAAGCTGAAACACAAGAAGTTCCGTCTCCAGGTGAGGAGCAACTTCTTTACTGTTAGGGTGACAGAGCAGTGGAACAGGCTGCCCAGGGAGGTTGTGGAGTCTCCTACTCTGGAGGTCTTCAAAACCCGCCTGGATGCCACCCTGTGCCACATGCGGTAGGTGTGCCTGCTTGAGCAGGAAGGTTGGACTAGATGATCTCYAGAGGTCCCTTCCAAACCTTAAATATTCTGTGAATCTGTGTCTTGAAGGGTAATAGAAGTGAGCCCTTTTATACAGCAGTGGGTTGTATATTCTCCTATAACCTATGACTGCTAAGGGCATCAAATACTTGTTCCCGGCTGGGTTAGTTGATTTTTTTATTTTTTTTTAAGAGTAACTGAATATTATTTGGAAGTCTGAGGCCATGGGACCAATGTGCAGCTCCTGCTTCAGAGGAATTCGCTGGTGTTCAACCTGGCCTACTAGAAACTTAATTAAAAGTGAGAGTTTTATTCCTTCAAGATCTCAAATCCAAAGAGAAGAAAATACATGCAAAGGGATCTGATGGGATACGCTGCTATGCCTGTCACAGAAATGTCTGGTTTTGATGTCTTCCCTGGAATGTGAAATTTGTTCCTGCACCACCCTCCGGCTCCTGAACTCTTAACCCATTCTTTAGGCCTCAGATTATTTGAACAAATGACCCATATCTCTCTCATGGGTCCTTCTTATAAGATTGATAGCAGCGAAGATTTTTTTTCCCTTTGTCTTGGGTTTATTTCATTTGAGAATATAGATTTCTGATGATGTCTAAAAGAGATTAGTCATGTTTTAGATTTAAAGGGGGAGTGCTTTTTGTGAAGTTCTTTGGAGGGGATAGTCTTACACATATAAGACTGTATAGCCCAAACCAGGATTAAGTTACCCAATTGCTTGATCCCTGGGGATGCGTGGCTGGTTTCATCCATTTGAAATGGGGACTGGAGCAAAACTTCATCCCTGGGAGTGAGAAGCCACTGTGGGATGACTGTGCTACCTGGTTCTGGAGCTGTAATTAGAGGGATGAAGTGGAAGGAAGGGAAGCTCCCCAGGTGTCCTGTGCGTAGTGTCCTGCTGGCTTTCTTCCTCTGTGTGGAGTGGAGGGCACAAAGCTGAGGTTGCTCTTCATGTTGCCACTGTCCATCGGAAATGAGGTGTTYCGGGTTGTCATTGCAGGGGTGTTGGACCTAAGCTTTTCACCGGATGAGAGAGCCTTCTGTATCTGCGTGCCACAGAGCACGCTGGAAGCTGCGGCGTGCTGGCATGAGCCTGGGTTAAAGGCAGGCTTGTCCCCACTGCCCCGCTCCAGCAACGCTGCTTTAAGCAGTGCCAGCCTGGCACACGCATGCTGAAAGAAGCTCTTGGCAGAAGCTGAAGGCAAATTCCCTTTGTAGAGAATGGAGATGGTCTCATCAGTGTGTGGTCTTGTCTCTGGAGCTTAGCTAAGCCCTGCCACGAGCTCTAAGAAGAGTCAGGGTGCTATAAAAGCAAGGKTAGAGTGGTTGGTTGGACGTGGCTGTGGAAGGCCACTGTGCAGTAGTGCCTAAGATCTGTCCGTATTTTTATTTTATTTTATTTTATTTTATTTTATTTTATTTTATTTTATTTTATTTTATTTTATTTTATTTTATTTTATTTTATTTTATTTTATTTTA
>NW_020454538.1:6007699-6020066 GCF_003342845.1 Nothoprocta perdicaria | reverse complement strand
TTATTTTATTTTATTTTATTTTATTTTATTTTATTTTATTTTATTTTATTTTATTTTATTTTATTTTATTTTATTTTATTTTATTTTATTTTATTCTTGCAACATTGCTCTATACAAGAATTGTAGGATTTGGCTCCAAACACTTAACTTTGAAGGTCTGGATCTTTTTTGGTAATTTTTTAAGAAGAGACAATGGCAACATTAAGGCAAGTGTTATGTGAAGACAGACTAGTTACAGTCAGTCCCCGTAAACAAAAGGAGCTCATATATGAAGTGCTATGTCATAATATGTGGAAGTGGAGAATCAGACCTGCATCCTCACTAGGCACTCTGGGATTTATTAGGTATTATGTATTTATCTCTTAATGTTATTCTGAAGATAGGCACTAGCTGAGAACTSCCTCTTGTCCTGTTTCCTAAATACCTGAAGTATTTCCCCTTCGGCTATCTTTAGAAAAACTTGGCTGTTTTTTAAAAGATGATAGAGTCCCAGTGCTGGGAAATGAAGAACTCCATTTCATTACAGAACTGGTTCAGCAAAGGGTCGTGGCGGGGCCCGTGTCTCAGTCGAGCACAGTTTGAGAAGCTGCTCCCAGGAGCAGGGGCCAAACGAGCCTGGTGTCCAGGTCGAATCGCTGCTTCTTCGTTAGAGCTCAGGGATTTTCTTGGGGCGCTACTGGAGGGCTCACCTGTTTGACAGGAGTGCTCAGCTGGATGCTCTGGTGTATCCCCAAATACTAACCGCTTTTAAGTCCAAGCTGCAAAGTACCACTAATTTTTCCAATAAATAAATATTTTCCACTTTCTATTTGTAAGGTGTCCTGGTGATTAAAAAAGATATATATGTATATATGTAGCGCTTTAGGAAGCAGGGAACCTTTGTCCTCTATAGATTAACTGGCTATATATTCAGAACTTAATGTAGTCTGCCAAATAAAAATTCTTGTTCCACAACAAGATTTTACAGTAAGAGGTGAAAAATCTTGTTTCTTAAATCGATCGTTGAGGAAAGATATCGTAGAAATATAAATACATCTCTGGAGTTTTTACTTACATACTATATAAAAGTGAGTGAAAGGAAYGGAGTAACAAAGTTCTGGGGTTAAATATGCTTGATATATGAACTAAAAATTCCTGTTAGAGTTGTTCTTTCTAAGTATGCATCAATGCTAGATGAAAAATGCAGCCCCGGACCCTAAYGCAGATCGTTTCTTACTGCAGATGTCCCTGGCCTTTCCTGCGAGTTGTTCCTTAGTGAGGAAGGGCCGAGGGGCTGTTTGGAGCCCGGGCTGCAGTTCAGAGTCTGTCCCCTCCGTGACCGGAGTCCAGAGCCCTTAAAAACGCCGGGATTTTGCCTTGGCCTCAGCGATTTCATTCTTTTAGGTTTATTTGGTGGCAATGCATCAACTGGAGTTTTTTTTTTTTTCTTTTTACAAATATTCTTCTAATGTCAGGGCACAAGAGGATTTCTTTTAAAGAAATTTATTGCTGAAATAAAGGAAGAAAATGAAATTCTGCTRGCTGCTGCTTGAGACTTATGGATGAAGAACACCCGGACAATAATTACTTTTAAAGCCTCACTGGAAAATAGGAAATCTTTTGTTAYTAACCAAACTGCCTTTAAAACTAGAGGCTTGTGCAAGGCCTGCACAATTATTTTGTGTCCTTGCCTGTGTTGCCTTGGCATTTTAATTTCATGTCTACATTAGCYGAAGCCTCCGTGATGCTTGTTTAGATGCACGGGCTGCACGAGCTGCCCTCCCACAGCCACAGCAAGGCTCTGCCTTTGCAAGCACTGCTGAGTTTGTTTAGTTGTTCATTCCTTGTGTTTTATTATAATATTGCATAGAGATCTTTGTGTATATATATATGTATAAAATATGTATATGTATTTATATATGTATATATTTTTGTGTGCCTATATACACGTATGCATTTATGTGTGTGGTGATCATTTACACCTGAATCTCATGACTTTTCCAGTACGATCAGTGCTTCCTTCGCAGTGGCTTTTCTGCTAGATTGCAGCCATGCTGCCCTCTTTCTGGCAACATTTCCCAGGGAGGGGGTTAAGCAAGGGAATGGAGCACATGTAGCTGCAGACGTTGATTTTGGACTCTCCCCAGAGGATCAGCACAGATCCCTGCGGTGGTGACTCACTGGAAGGTAATGAGTATTTGGATATGAGTCACCACTGGGAACCTGTGTTCTCTCATCAGTAAATGACTGAATTTTGGTGAGTGCTTCCCATTCCCCTGTGAGATGCTGCTATTTCTGCAGAGCAGCCCCGAAACCCCAAGCAACATCAGCTCATAACGCAGCTTTTCCTTCAGGGAAAGCAGTGCATGTTGTGTTGCTTGTCCCTGAGACCTCGGATTCTGCTTACACTGATGTAAATTGAATATAATTTCATCTTAAATGTGAATATAAGTTTCATCTTAAACAGTCCTGGATTCTCATCTGTTTCCTTCGTGGGAGTCTGGGCTATTTAGAAAGACCAGCTGTTCTAGTGCCCATGTAAATTAAATTGAACAAAAAAGAAGAAAAATAATTCAAGTGACGTTAGAAATAAGTGACTCATGTAGGTATTTGCTGGTTTACTAGTGAAACATTTTTTGAATGGTCTATATGTATRCAAGGATGCAAGATGAACCTGAATTTTGGGTGTCATATAAGATGCTCAGCAGTGTTGTCCATTCTGTGTGGTCAGAAGTGACGAACAAGCTTGGCCCAATCTGCCAGGAATCCTTTTTGTTGGTCTCCTGCCATCGGYGTCTTCAGGATCCACATTTTGAAACTTGTCCTCCAGTCACAAAGAATAAAATTTCTTTTTGTAATGTTAGGTATTTAGAAAGATCAGGGCTCCTTGTGTCGCTTGTACCTGCTGCACATCCCTGTGTGAGAAAGTCCAGATTTCTGTATCCTGTGGGTGCATATGGTGTTTCCTCCACGTTATCCTGTTCACGGGAAGCTGCAGAGTGTTTGAACRAGAATTCTGGATCCATGTGTTGCACTACAGGGGGAAACCTGGGGCTTTTTTGGTTAATCAAAAAAGTGCAGTCAGGAGCAAAGCAAATATCACACCGAGTTTAAATTGTATCTTTCAAACCTCTTTTAATTTAGAATAGTAAAATTTAGGCTAATCAATAATAATGCAACTGAAGCTGTGTAACATTTGAAATTATTGACTGCTGGGAATGCAACTGCTTTCCAGAACAGAAGTTTGAAATTAGGAATGCCTAAGGTTTAAACGTGCAGGAAATGAGACTTGCGTCAGGCAATTGGATTTGTGCTGCTGGATTCCCTGTAAACTTTGCTAAGTATCGTAAGGAGAGGGTTTTGTCCAGATTGAGCTAAGAGTTGAACCTGGGCCAAATTTTTATTTTCCTTCATTCATCTGGCGGGTCTGGTGTTCTAGGTTCATGATGCTCCAGCTCCCTGCAGCAGCTGCTCARTCACAGAAACATCAAACTTGGAATCCCAAATCCAGGACTCGGCTGCAAARGAAGGAGAATATTTGTAGGTGCATTCATTTATGCAGTGTAATATTTGTATGTGCAGCTCTCTGTGTTTATAARCATAGGTATTTCCAAATATGAAAAAATACATGTCCTTTTTATTATGTATTCTTTGCTATTTTTTTTAAACAGCTTAAAAATACATACTTTATATATCCTAGACGTGTTCTTTTCTCGTAAGAGGACAAAATCATTTTTAAAATGACTTTTTAAAGACAAGTCACTGTGTTATGTTGTACAGTAGAGCATTGTGTGTTAATACTTTGTGTGTTAGTAAAATGAAAGTGTATGAAGAGAGTTGGTTCTGTTTGCTTTCTCATGATTTTATACATCAGTACTTGAATATACTTGCACCTGAATGTGAAATGAGAAATGATAGAAAGGAAGACTTTCAGTTCACTGGTGTATTTTCTGCTCAGTTCTGGCTTTTGATTCTTTAAATAAAAGAAGTAACGTTAGGAAATATTAGCTGCAATTTTTAGTGTTTGTACTAGGTGCCAAGCTGCCGTATTCTAAGACTGGACTAAGCATAGGMAAGTGGCTATGGGCCCTTATATTAATAAGCTTAATATTAGGCTTTATATAATCTATTTTTATGGAAAGATTACAGTTGGAGCAGTCTATTGACAATATCCCTCTAAATCTCTCCTGCAGTTTGCTACTGATGTATATAATGTATAGTAAATACCTGCATGTGCAGGTGCTTGCTCAGTTTGCATTGTTTCCTATACCCTCTATTCCAGTTTGAATTRTATGCTTTGGGGGGAGATGGTGGCATTATTTATTCTGAAATTATAAGAACCCAGTTATAAGAACTCGTGTACTTCAGCAAGTGTATGTTCCACTGCTGTGAAAAGAATTAAAACCTCATTTCTCAAACTTCCCTTGGCAGGAGAGGATTTAGTTAAAGCTATGAGGGGAAAAAAAGAAAAAAGAAATCTTCATTTGTCCATGATTTGCTACCCCCCCAAGCCAGTTATTTGCTTGTCCTTCCTGTACTGCACTGGCTGGTTTGAATTTCACGACCAAGTAAACTTCTGAGCAATGGTTTGTTCCTTTCTGGCATTAAAGCTTAATGAGAACRTAGTGTATCCAGGTTCCCGTTTGATCTTATAGTCGCAGGAAGCAGACCAATAGATTGCACTMATCATTAGCAATTGTTAATGCATTTGTTTCCGTGTGTCCTGCCTGGGGACGACTGTTGACTTCCATAGTCCCATGTGAGTTAATAAACCAGTGCGCTGTGTTTGGGCTGGTGGGTTTTTCTCTCTATGGATCGTTTTGTGAAAGTAGAGATCTGCTTTAACATCCCTGATCTCTCTTCTGGCCTTCCTGAATTCATTCCCAAACCTGAGCCCTTTTGTTCTTTCTGAGGTCTCCRAGTGAATTATCTCTCCTGCCAGAACGGATTGAAATGAATACGCTTCCTTTTGGAAAATTGCAAAATTAAAGTAAACTTTAAAGAAACCACAGAATCCCTTTTCAATATTTAACTTAAACCTTGACTTTTTTTTTTTYCCCTTTTCCTCCTCCTTTCCCTTGCTGTGATGCTGGACAGACCAAGGAAATTGAGGAGCGAGAAGAGGCCATGCTGCAGCTGGGGTGGGGGCCTTGCCTGGCCTGTGGCCAGTCCTGGGGAGCAGCCAAACCCAAGGACCTGCAGAGGTGCTAAAGACCCCGGCTCTGAGCCCGTGGAGTGCAGCTAGGAAAAGCTGCTCATCAACAGGAAATATGTCCTAAAGCATTAAGATGAAGACATAATATATGTGGTGAGATAGGAAGCGATTGGACATTTAAAAAAAAAAAAAAGAGAGAGAAAAAAAAAAGTCTGCAGCACGTAGGAGCTGCAGATTCCCACCGAGTGTTGCTGCAAGGTGTAAGGATGCACAGTTTGTGTGGCAGGGGGTTACTGTTTTTAAAGTGTCCTTGTGCTTTAGCTGCTTGCTTTTCTTTGTTGTTGTTTCCCCCCTATTAAGGCAATGCCCCGCGTTGGCTGATGGCAGAGGGATGTGCAACCTGCTAGTGAGGGTGCCAAGGAGCTCTGGAGGTGGCACTAGATCCCTTGAGAAGCAGTAGGCAATGGGAGGCTGCAACTTCCCCATGAAGGTTCTGGCAGTTAAGATGTTTTGGAGGTTATCTGGAGCTGAATCCCAACAGGGCTGTGTTGGTTTGATCGATCGTGGGAACCTGTTTTCTCTTGGAAGTGGTTCTGGATTTGCAGTGATCCCTGCTGCCCCAGCATTTGGGCACTGCCCTGCAACAGCAACTGGAAGTCCRTATGTTGGAAGAATCCATATACATATGGAGAGAAGAGAGTTGCTGTCAGCTGCACTGTGTTATATAGCTGCACTCAGGACAATGTAATCCTGCCTCTTTTTTGAACTTATGGAAACTATTTAATTAAGAGAAAAGGAAATTTTCCAGTTTATTTGAATGAACCCACATGAATGGTAGACTTATATTTCAGTGCAGCAATTTCAGCAAGTGGAAGAGCTGGGGTTGTTTTTCTCGTGCTGTGAATTTTCCTGGGTTCACATATGGCAGAGCTGTGCCTTGCAGACAGGGTGTAGCGTGGTCTCTGAGCTCCTCACAGCTACAAGATGTAGTCTTATCATTTATTTTCTCTTCCTATTTCAATCATTATGTACTCTTTTTTAGTGTAACACTTGTCTTTTAAGGGAGCTTAAGATCACATCTGATTGCTAGGTGTGAATACCTAGCAGGAGRTTAGCTCCTGTCTTTGAAACCTTTTGGGTGTTTGAATGTTTTGCCTCTCTGTTTTGCCCAGAGAGGTTGTGGAGTTTCCTTCTTTGGAGATCTTTAAAACCCGCTTGGATGCAGCCCTGTGCCACGTGCTCTAGGTGACCCTGCGTGAGCAGGGGGGTTGGACTCGATGACCTCTGAGGTCCCTTCCAACCTTAAGCATTCTGTGATTCTATGAATCACGGGGGTAATTTTGTGCCATCAACGTGGGATGTGCATCTGGGCTGCGTGGTTAGAGAGCGGAAAACATCAAGTGGGGGGCACGACACTGTAGGCAGCTCACAAGGACTATGGAGACTATGGAGGAGTTGGGACTATGGACTATGAGCAAGGACTGTGGAGGACCAGCCGTAATGGAGACCTTGAGTAACAGATGCTGTGTGGCTTTCTTGCTCAACAAAGAGCATGTCCATGTAACCAGGAGCATTAGCATCCTGCTGTGTAGGATAGTTTTCAAAGGATTTTTGAAATTTTCCAAAATTTCAGAGTTTTTAAAGGATATTTTAAAATTGTCAGATGAAGACGTTAACTACCTGTTGTATGTGCTACTCTTTGCAAGCAATGTTGGTTTGTAAGAAACACAGCAAATGTTTTCTTGGTTTCTTTTGAAAGACCTATATGTGTGTGATAATTAATTTGTGTTTTCTTTGCACTGAGTGTTCTTTTTATTTTAAAGCTATTTCCAAAGATACTAAAGGTTACTAATTAGCCTGTAAAAAAATGCTAAGAGACATCTCCCAGGATATAACTCTGAAAAATAAAGACTAACCAGATAAGAGCAAAATGCACAGACTATTTTGCCTTAAATTTGGGAAGACAAATGAATAGATAATCTTCTAGTTGAAGCATAAGTCTTAGGAATGGCTCTGTTTGGTGCATGTGCAAAGAAGTTATTTGATGAGTGTTCCCTAAGCACCTACAAAGGATCTTGGTGGCCAGTTTTGTGTATTTGTGTATTTAGGAACCACGTGTCCTCAAGGTCTATCATGGCTGTGATTAGGTGCTTCTCTGGCCTGGGCCAAGAGAACCCATCAGTGATGGCTAAATTGTCACCCTAATACTGCATTTCTCTTATTTTGTGCAACGTGCTCATTATTTTTGCAACCCAGTCATTCTGGGCACTGCTGCTCTTGGTATCCTTACAGGCTCCACCTACGGCCACTCAAAACATTCTCTCCATCTTTCCTAGAATATTTTTGACGCGATGAAAGTCGATATGAAACCCTTGTAGGAATCGGATTTCTTAGAAAAGAAGTGCTAAAAAGGTGCAAGCTGTTTCACAGGATTTAAGGCCCAAAGGAATCACTTCAAATTGAATTCTAATTTTTTTAACAGATAATTTTGTTATATCCAGATATTTCTTTGCTCATACTGAAGATTTTTTTATTTCCTCGGTAGGCTAGATTGTTTGTTGGAATGGTGGGAAACTATTAGATCTGACAGTGTCATGCCATCAAAAAAGAAAGAGTTCATAGCATCATTTTTCTACCTACATCCTTTGCCTGTGCTTAATCCCTGGTGCTGCAGAAGAAGATAAATACAGTTCCTTGCTCTTCTGCCTTCACAGTAAGTCTAGATAGCAGTACAGGAGGGAGAAGTTGTTGTTTCTGACCTCGGTGGGCGATTTGGGAAGCCCTGAAAGATGAGATTTCATTAAAGTGATTTTCTTAGTGGTGAACAGAAGTCGTTCTGACTCTTCTGGGGGAGAGGCAAGAAACAGTGTTTTTCTGTGATCCGTGAAGGAAAAAGAGATGAGCAGACAGCTCCTGTGCAATCTGGTCGCCTCATAGCACCCCTGCCCCTGAAAGTCAAACTGTTTTCTTGCCCACACCAGCAGGATATGTTGACTGTTAAGAATATCTCCAAGAATCTGGAAGGAAAATACGGAAAAATATATTTATTTTAGAAGAATAGGATGGTTTTTCTTTAAAGGCTTAAAGCAATGCTGAGTCCCCTGGTAGGATATTCCAATTTGATTTTCCCAGCTGTGAAGGTAATCAAAAGCTTCTTTCAAGGCTTAACTTGCTAATGAGATCCAGTGCCTGGAAGTTGGTAATGCCGTTGTCTGCGTGATTAACTATTTCCCTCCTGTTATCAGATAGCTTTTATGTGTGAAAACACCTGTATGTGGTGATGAAGTCAGCCCTTAACCTTCTCTTTGATGATGTGAATATGTTGAGCTGCTTAAGCCTCACATCATAAATCTTGTTTTCTAAGCTTGAGTCATTTTTGTGGCCYTCCTTTGAATCCTTTCCAGCATTTCCACATGTTTCTTAAATTTGGGGTGCTCTAGTGGTATTCCAGCACACAAATAATGCACAAAAGTGATTTCCATTTGCCTAACCCCTCTTCAGTTTTTATCTGAGAATGTCATAGSTGCTTTTCACAAAGAGATTCTGTGAAGAGTTCATCTGGAAGCCATCGTCCTCCTTCTCCTTTTTTCCAGCCTCTCTTTTCCATCATCTCTTCCACTGGARTCCTCTTCCGAGGTTCCAAGGTGGGTGGCTACAAGGGCAGTTTCCAAATGATGGTCATACCAGCTCTGGAATACCTGTTTGTTTCTCCTTAGTTCTGTAGGTTATTTAGACTCTTAGTTCTTCAAGTGGATGATTCAAGTACCATGATAGGCTTCCCATTAGTCACATAAAAACTCCATTTCCARTTGCTGTTGTGTCCCCTGCGTTTGGCTCTGATAATGTGGATTTTCTTAGCTTCTGTCCTCATAATCAGCAGTTCAGAGCTCAGATATTAAATTTGTCATCTCCGAGACAGAGATTTTGTGTTTTTTGGTAAAAATAACTTGACACCAAGAAACATTTCCTMATGACTGCACTAAACGAGGAGCTGTCCGTACCAAGTACATTCTGAGTACTGGGAACTCAGTAGTGATGTAACCCATCCACAGTACGCAGCGCTAATTCCGCATCATCATTTTCTAATTGAGATGTCGTGTTGTACTAAGCCAAATGCCATGGAGAAATCAAGGATACTAGAGCATACAATTACCTTTGTCAAACAGGCCTGTTATCTCTTAAGACAGAAAAAAAAAAAAGAAAGAAAAGGCAACAGGTTTGTTCTACAAGACCAACCCTCCATTAAACTGGCTGATTGACATTAATTAGATTTTTAGTCTCTAATTCTTTGTTGACGAAATTCCAAATTAGTCACTGCATTTACGGAATGCAGAACAACAGAAGTCTGTGGCCTGTCCCTTTTATCCTCCATTAAATACTACATCTCCTCTGGCAGTCCTCTATTCCTTTGGAATTTCCCCAGTTTTCAGAGGTTTGTTTAAAAATGACTATTAGGAATTCAGGGAAGCGCCTCGGCATGTCCTTTTAGCACTCAGGGGTGGATGTTATCCGGGCTGCCGATTCAAACACTGTTTAATTTCAACAGATGTTGCCCAACATCCTCCGTTATCGCTTATGGCAAACTTTCTATTCTGTCCACAACTTTGCATGAGATAATTCATCCACCTGCTTCATTCTGAATACAGAATAGAAAAATCCATCTGAGCATTTCTGCATACTTTGTATCACCCTTTTTTGCAGCTTTACCACTTGCCTCTTGCAGAACAGCGGTATCTTTTCTTCCCACTATGGCTTTTATGCAGTTGTTTGCTTGCTGGTTTTTGTCTTAAAGTTTGGGGAAATTATCCTCCAGGAATTTTGGATTTCCTGCAAAATGTTTGTGGTTTTAGATTAAACTTTACATTTATAAATTTTTAAAACATTTTTCTATATGAAGAAAAACTTAGCACAAAGTAAGCACAGTGAGGTCATGATCATGAGTATTGTAGCCTGTCAGAGAGCCTATTTTTATTGTTAAATTGATTTTATTTTTTTAAACCAATAACTGAAGCGGGTCCTTGGTGATGAACTTTGAGTTTTAGGAGTCTCAACATGCTGATGTTGGCAGTGGCTGAGAGGAAACGTTAGTCWCTGCTCTAACTTGCACTGCTTTTCCTGGCAGAGCTAAGCGGGCGGCGGAGCTGTCCTGGGCTGCCAGGCGGATGGCTYGGTGCCATCAGCCAGTTCCAGCAGCTGGAGCTGCAGACACGATGACATTTYCATGGTGCTCTGGGTGCCACGTGCTCTGGGTGTCCCTGCTTGAGCAGGGGGGTTGGACTGGATCATCTCTAGAGGTCCCTTCCAACCTCAGCCATTCCRTGRTGCTCGGCGGGGTTTGTGCACTATTGCAGCGCGACCGGGTTCGTTTGGGCCTCYTGGCCCTGAGCTCTTAGTGGGACGTGCTGCATCTCCTGCTCGCTGTCCACGTCACCAACGTGTGCCCTGCTCACGGTGCTGCAGCGGAGCCTCAGGTGCCTTTCTGGGTCTCGTTGCCTGGGGTGGCCTCCCCCAGCACCTCCTGTGCCACCTCTGGAGCCCCGTGCAGCGCGGGACCTTCCTCTGGCTTCCCGCTCCGCGAGCTGAGCGGTGGGCAGAGCAGGCCCAGGGATCTCCAAACCATGCAAGCCCTAAGAGGAGACAGGATGGGGGAAACACATGAAGCAGAAACTGAGGGGCAGCGCAGGGCAGACCTGATGTCCCACATGTAACATCAAAATTGGACACGTTGACCAGAGTTTTCCATGCGTCCCTCCAGGTCTCCCGATTCCTGCCTGGAGCCCCCTGCTCTGTCTCATTGATATTCCTGCAGATATCAGCGCATCCTCTGCGGCGCCGAGTGCTACGGCAAAGACCACTTTGTTAGGAATACAGCCACGCATGTTCTTTATGGCTTGCTTGACCCTTTTTTAATCGCTTCCTATCCCCGAGCTGCTGGCTGCTGACAGACAGGCTTTGTTTTCTCGCYGTCACCGAATGTGTGGAGACTAAATAGCCGGGTGCTTCAACCGCATGTCCGATGCTCCTGTCTCTAACAGCAAATTGATTGATCGACTCGGGGATGAAATCAGACTAAGACTTTATTAAAGTGCTTGTGGGCACCAGACAGACGAGRGGAAAAAATGGAAAACCTATTTATTTAAATTAACGCCATGAAAACAATTCTAGGAAACAATGCCAGCCACATGGTGGGGAAACCTGMCGAAAGAGGCAGCGTGGCTTGATGGTAATATTCCTTATTTTATTAAGAAGGAGTTTCTGATCTCTCAAAGAGGCTCATTTCGTATAGCGTTTTTGCTCTACGAGTCTTTGCAACAGGCAACAGTTCAAAACCAGCTAAAATTATCAGAGCAAATAAGATAGAAAAAATAAAATTTAAAAATAGGAGCTCTGTTTCTTGCCTCAATAAGTGCATTTGCAGGAAGATAGAGTGGAAGTCGGTGGTAAATCTCAGTGCAGAGACATGGAAAGGAGCTGCAAGGGATCAGTGCCTGATCCCAGACCTTGCTGATTTTGCCTGCCTCTTGCCCCCTCGCCCACTGCGCCCTGCCCAGGAATGCCAACAAGGTGGTTTTGGGCTGTAAATGCCGTGGAGCCCGCATGGATGTGTCCATGTGTGGGCAGCTGAGGAGCTTCCCGCGAGTCCTTGTGCAGCACAGAGTGCTGCAGCCGACTGCTTGGGTGAAACTGCTCCTGTAGCTAAGGCTTTATTAATGAAGGTAAACTCCGGCTCTTCCTTCCTTCCTTCAGTAAAGCCTTTCATCTGTTAAAAGTGCTAACCAACAAATCCTTACCTGCCAGACTCTAGGAAGAAACTTGAAGGGCTGTATACGTTTATTTTGCCTAGATGGCAACCTTCAAATAAAAAAAGAATGGTGCCACACTGAATAGCAGCAGCTCTTTCATGTTTAGCTAATTATTTTGTTGCATAGATTAGGCAGTCCGATCGTTAGTTAAGTAACATTCTTGTCCTCCAAACTCTGACTGCATCCTCAGATACCGCAGCCCGGCTGTGTTTCCTCCCCACCTCTCAACATCTCTGTTTTCTCGATGGCCTCTCCTGGCAGACCTTACCAAGTTCACGCGCATTTTCAGTGCAAAACTTCTGTGTTGCCAGTTCAAAGCTGCTGCAGTTTATCACATGTAATAGAAAATTCAATGTGAGGGCAATACTGGCCTGATTATTTAATATTTAACTCACTGAAAAAGCTTTATTTTTAGAGCGCTACTGAGGTT